>NW_027182827.1:835000-1080000 GCF_041146395.1 Eulemur rufifrons | reverse complement strand
ATAGGGGTTAAGTTTAGGGGTTAGTTTTAGGGTAAAAGGATAGGATTAGGGTTATGGGTTGGGCTTAGGTTTAGGGTTAAAGTTTACTGCTGGGGTTACGGATAGGGTTCAGGGTTAGCTTTAGGGGTTCTGGTTAGGGTTAGCTGTTAGGTTAGTGTCAGGGTTAGGTCTACTCGTGAGGGTAAGGTTTAGAGTTAGCTTTAAGAGCTAGGGTTAGGTTTAATGGTTAGGATTAGGATTAGGGTTAAGGGTTAGGTAAGGCTTAGGGGTTAGGGTGAAGGGTTAGGGTCAAGGGTTAGGGTTTTTGTTAGGCATAGCTTTGGGGTTAGAAGTAAGGGTTACTGTCAGTGTTAGGGTTGTAGGTAGGGTTACGGTTAGGGTTAGCGGTTTAGAATTAGGGTTAGGGATTAGGTGTCACAGTGATGACTAGGAGATAGGGTTAGACTTATGGGATAGGGGTTGTTCTCAGGAAATGGGTTATGCATTAACGTTAGGATAAGAGGTTAAAGTTAGGCGCACGGTGAGGTTTACGTGTTAAGGGGAGAAATAGGAACAGGGTTGGGTGTTATGTTCAGGGATAGGGTAATCTGTTAAAGGTATTGTTTATGCTTAGCGCACGGGCCCTGTCTGCATTAGGCGGGCGGGGGGAGTTTAGGGGGCTGGGATAGTACCCGGGAACCCACTCTATCATACTCTGGGTATGGGTCCGTGGGTTTCATGCAGGACACAGTGGTAGAGCCTCCTTTCAGGCATGCCATGGGAGGATTGCAGGCTTTCTAAACTCTAAGAAAGCAAGAAGTCTGAGAATTAGATTTAGGGTTAGGATTATGGTTCGGGTTAAGGATGAAGTTTAGTGTTAGGGTGAGGGCTTAGGGTTAGGGATTAGGGTTAGGGTTAAAGGTTACTCTTAGGTTTAACGGTTACACTTTGGTTTAGGGTTGAGGTTTACGGTTAGGGTTAAGATGAGGGGTTAAGGTTTGGTACAGGGTTAGGGTTAAGTGTTAGGTTTAGGGTTGAAGATTAGGATTAGGGTTAGGATTAAAGGTTAGCGTGAGAGTTAACGCTTAGTGTTAAGGTTAAGAGTTAGGGGTTACGGTTAGGGTTAGGGTTAGGGTTAGTTTTAGGGTTAGAGTTATGTGCTATGGTTTGTGTTAGAGGTTAGGGTTAGGTTTACTGGTCATGGTTAGGGTTACGTTTAGGGGTTAGCATTAGGGTTAGGGTTAGGGTTTGGGTTAAGGGATAGGATTAGGGTTAAGTGTTGGGCTTAGGGTTAGGGTTTAGTGTTAGGGTTATCATTAAGGATTAGGGTTAGGGTCAGCGTTAAATGCTTGGGTGCGGGTAATGGTTAGGGTCAGGGTTAAGGTTCACGGATAGGGTTAGTGTTAAGGGTTACGGGTAGGTTTAGGGTTCAGGATTAGAGTTAGCATTAGGGCTTAAGGTGAGGATTAGGCGGTAGGTTAGATTTAGGGTTAGATCTAGGCGTTAGGGTAAGGGCTAGCGTTAGGGTTAAGAGATAGGGTTAGGTTTAATGCTTAGGATTAGAGTTAGGGTTTCGGGTTAAAGTAAGTGTTAGGGGTTAGGTTTAAGGATCCAAGGTTAGGGTTATTTTTAGCTGTAGTGTTAGGGTTAGGGATAAGGGATCCCATTAGCATTAAGGGTCTTCCTTACTGTAGGGTTAAGGGTTAGGCTTAGAGTTAAAGGTTAATGTTAGGGTCAGGGTTAAGATTTAGGGTGAGGGTTAACGGTTAGGGTAAAGGTTAAGCGTTAGGGTTAGGGATTAGTGATTAGGGTTTTTGGTTAGTGTTAGGGTTAGCGGTTAGGAGTTAGTGTTTTCTGAATGGGTATGGTTAGAATTAGGATTGGGGTTAGAGTTAGGGTGAGGTATAGGGGTTAGGTTTAGGGGTTAGTTTTAGGGTAAAAGGATAGGATTAGGGTTACGGGTTGGGCTTAGGTTTAGGGTTAAAGTTTACTGCTAGGGTTAGGGATAGGGTTCAGGGTTAGCTTTAGGGGTTCTGGTTAGGGTTAGGTGTTAGGTTAGTGTCAGGCTTAGGTCTAGTCGTGAGGGTAAGGTTTAGGGTTAGCTTTAAGTGCTAGGGTTAGGTTTAATGGTTAGGATTAGGATTAGGGTTAAGGGTTAGGGTAAGGCTTAGGGGTTAGTGTGAAGGGTTAGGGTCAAGGGTTAGGGTTTTTGTTAGGCATAGCGTTGGGGTTAGAAATAGGGGTTACTGTCAGTGTTGGGGTTGTAGGTAGGGTTACGGTTAGGGTTAGCGGTTTAGAATTAGTGTTATGGATTAGGTATCACAGGGATGACTAGGAGATGGGGTTAGAATTATGGGATAGGGGTTGTTCTCAGGAAATGGGTTATGCATTAACGTTAGGATATGAGGTTAAAGTTAGGCGCACGGTGAGGTTTACGTGTTAAGGGGAGAAATAGGAACAGGGTTGGGTGTTATGTACAGGGTTAGGGTTATCTGTTAAAGGTATTGTTTATGCTTAGCGCACGGGCCCTGTCTGCATTAGGCGGGCGGGGGGAGTTTAGGGGGCTGGGATTGTACCCGGGAACCCACTCTATCATACTCTGGGTATGGGCCCGTGGGTTTCATGCAGGACACAGTGGTAGAGCCTCCTTTCACGCATGGCATGGGAGGATTGCAGGCTTTCTAAACTCTAAGAAAGCAAGAAGTCTGAGAATTAGATTTAGGGTTAGGATTATGGTTAGGGTTAAGGATGAAGTTTAGTGTTAGGGTGAAGGCTTAGGGTTAAGGATTAGGGTTAGGGTTAAAGGTTACTCTTAGGTTTAACGGTTACACTTTGGTTTAGGGTTGAGGTTTACGGTTAGGGTTAAGATGAGGGGATAGGGTTTGGTACAGGGTTAGGGTTACGTGTTAGGTTTAGGGTTGAAGATTAGGATTAGGGTTAGGATTAAAGGTTAGCAAGAGAGTTAACGCTTAGGGTTAAGGTTAAGCGTTAGGGTTTAGGGTTAGGGTTAGGGTTAGGGTTAGTTTTAGGGTTAGAATTATGTGCTATGGTTTGTGTTAGAGGTTAGGGTTAGGTTTACTGGTCACGGTTAGGGTTACGTTTAGGGGATACCATTAGGGTTAGGGTTAGGGTTAGGCTTAGGCTTAGGGTTAAAGGATAGGATTAGGGTTAAGTGTTGGGCTTATGGTTAGGGTTAAAGTTTAGTGTTAGGGTTAATGTTTAGTGTTATGGTCCAGTTTAAGTGTTAGGGTGAGGGTTAACAGTTAGGATTAGGCTTAGGGTTTAGTGCTATAGTGAAGGTTCAGTGTTAGGGTTAGGTTTAGGGTTCAGGGTTAGGGTTAGCTTTAGGGGTTATGGTTAGGGTTAGGTGTTAGGTTAGTGTCAGGGTTAGGTCTAGTCGTGAGGGTAAGATTTAGAGTTAGCTTTAAGAGCTAGGGTTAGGTTTAATGGTTAGGATTAGGATTACGGTTAAAGGTTAGGGTAATGCTTAGGGGTTAGGGTGAAGGGTGAAGGGTTAGGGCTTTTGTTAGGCATAGCGTTGGGGTTAGAACTAAGGGTTCCTCTCAGTGTTAGGGTTGTAGGCAGCGTTTCGGTTAGGCTTAGCGTTGGAGAATTAGGGTTAGGGATTAGGTGTTACAGTTATGACTAGGAGATAGGGTTAGAATTATGGGATAGGGGATGTTCTCAGGGAATGGGTTATGCATTAACGTTACGTTAAGAGGTTAAAGTTAGGCTCACGGTGAGGTTTACGTGTTAAGGGGAGAAATAGGAACAGGGTTAGGTGCCATGTTCAGGGTTAGGGTTATCTGTTAAAGGTATCATTTATGCTTAGCGCATGGGCCCTGTCGGCATTAGGCTGGGGGGAGGTTAGGAGGCTGGGATTGTCACCGGGAATCCACTGTATCGGACTCTGGGTATGGGCCCGTGGATTTCATGCAGGACACAGTGGTAGAGCCTCCTTTCACACATGGCATGGGAGGATTGCAGGCTTTCTAAACTCTAAGAAAGCAAGAAGTCTGAGAATTAGATTTAGGGTTAGGATTATGGTTAGGGTTCAGGATGAAGTGTAGTGTTATGGTGAGGGGATAGGGTTACAGATTAGGGTTATGGTTTAAGGTTACTGTTAGGTTTAACGGTTACAGTTCGTTTTGGGGTTGAGGTTTCCGGATAGGGTTAAGATGAGGGGTCAGGGTTTGGTACAGGGTTAGGGTTGTGTTAGGTTTAGGGTTGAAGATTAGGATTAGGGTTAGGATTAAAGGTTAGCATGAGAGTTAACGGTTAAGATTAAGGTTAAGGGTTAGGGTTAGGGTTTAGGTTTAGGGTTAAGGGTTAGGGTTAGTTTTAGGGTTAGAGTTATGTGTTAGGGTTTGTGTTAGAGGTTAGGGTTAGGTTTACTGTTCGTGGTTAGAGTTACGTTTCGGGGTTAGCATTAGGGTTAGGGATTAGGTTTAGGGTAAGTGTTTAGAGTTAGTGTTGGGCTTTAGGCTCGGGGCTTAGGTTCAGGGTCAGAGGTTAGGGTTGGTGGTAGGGCTTAGATTTAGCGGTCAGTTTAAGGGCACAGGACCTGGTTAATCTACGGTGAGAGGGGTGTGGTCGGAGTCACCACAAAAGCACAACATCATTCCCTGGGCCTTAGGACAAAACCTACATGCAGGACTCAGGCAGAGCCTCATCTCACACATGGCATGGCTGTATTGTAGGCTTGCTTCACTCTGGGAATGGAAGTAGTGTGAGAATTAGGGTTAGGTTTGGGGTTAGGGGTTTCGAGTTAGGGGTTAGGTTTCGAGTCAGGGTCAGGTGCTGGGGATTAGTGGTTAGGTTTAGAGTTAGTGTTAGGGGTTAGGTGTTAAGTCTGGGTTGGGGGCCAGGGTTAGGTTTAGGGTTGGGGTTAGCGTTAGGGTTAGGGGTTAGGGTTAAGGGATAGGGTTAGGGTTAAGGGTTAGGCTTAGGGTTAGGGTTCAGGGTTAGGGTTAAGGTTTAGGTTTAGAGTCAGGGTTAAGTGTTAGGGTGAGGCTTAACAGTTAGGGTTAGGGTTAGGGGGTTAGGAATAGGGTTAGGGTTAAGGGTTAGGTTTATGGTTCAGGTTTAAGGTTAGGATTAGGGGTTAGGGTTAGTGTTAACTGTAGGTCAGTGTTGGGGTTAGATCTCTAGGCATTAGCGTAGAGGTTAGGGTTAGGGTTAAGTAGGGTTATGTTTAATGGTTAGGATTGGGATTAGCGTTAAGGGTTAGGGTTAAGCATTAGGGGTTATGACTAAGGATCAATGGTTAGGGTTATTTTTAGGCGTAGGGTTAGGGTAAGGGTTTTAGAGTTAGTGTTAGTGTTGTTGGTAGGGTTAAGGTTAGGGTTGGCGTTTCAGAATTAGGGATTAGGTGTTATGGTTATGGCTAGGAGTTAGGGTTAGAATTACGGTATAGGTCTTGTTCGCAGGGTGTCATGCATTAACGTTAAGATAAGGGGTTAAAGTTAGGGTTACGGTGAGCTTTACCTGTTAAGGTGAGCAGTAGGATCAGGGTTAGGTGTTATGTTCTGGGTTAGGGTTATGGGTGAGGGGTAGCGTTTATCCTTAGGGCACGGGCCCTGTATGCACTAGGAGGCGAAGTTAGGGGTCTGTGATGGTCGCTGGGAGCCCACTCTATCGTACGCAGTGTATGGGCCTCTGGGTTTCATGCAGGACACTGTGGCAGAGCGGGCTTTCATGCATGGCTTAGTAGGATTGTAGGCTTTCAAAACTCTGAGAAAGCAAGTCTGAGAATTAGATTTAGGGTTAGGATTACGGTACGGTTTAGGGATGAAGATTAGTGATAGGGTGAGGGCTTAGGGTTAGGGGTTAGGGTTAGGGTTAGGGTTGTTGGTAGGGTGAAGGTTAGCGTTGGCATTTTAGAATTAGGGATGAGGTGTTACGGTTATGGCTAGGGGTTAGGATTAGAATTATGGGATAGGGCTTCTTCTCAGGGTGTTATGCATTAAGGTTAAGATAAGGGGATAAGTTAGGGTTACGGGGAGGTTTATGTTTTAAAGTGAGCAATAGGATCAGGGTCAGGTGCTATGTTCAGGGTGAGGGTTATCTGTTAGGGGTAGTGTTTATACTTAGCGTACAGGCCCTGTCTGCACTGGGCGGGAGGCTGGGGTTAGGGGGATGGGATTGTCCCCGGGAACCCACTCTATCATACGCTAGGTATGGGCTCCTGGTTTCATGCAAGAGAGAGCTGCAGAGCCCCCTTTTACTCATGGCATGGGAGGATTTTAGGCTTTCTAAACTCTAAGAAAGCAAGAAGTCCGAGAATTAGATTTAGGGGTAGGATTATGATAATGTTTAGGGTTAGGGTTAGTGTTAAGGTGGGGTCTTAGGGTTTGGGGTTAGGGTTAGAGGTTAGTGTTAGGTGTTACAGTTAGGTTTATGGTTAAGTTTCAGGGTTAGGGTTAAGGTTTGGGTTTAGCGTTTGGCACAGGGTTAGGCTTCAGTGTTAGCTTTATGGTTAAAGATTAGGATTAGGGTTAGTGTGAGGGTTAATGGTAAGGGTCAAGATTAAGGGTTAGGGTTGGGGTTAGGGTTAGGTTTAGGGTTAGGGCTTAGGGTTAGGCTTAGGGTTAAGGGATAGGATTAGGGTTAAGTGTTGGGCTTATGGTTAGGGTTAAAGTTTAGTGTTAGGGTTAATGTTTAGTGTTATGGTTCAGTTTAAGTGTTAGGGTGAGGGTTAACAGTTAGGATTAGGCTTAGGGGTTAGGGATATAGTGAAGGTTCAGTGTTAGGGTGAGGTTTAGGGTTCAGGGTTAGGGTTAGCTTTAGGGGTTATGGTTAGGGTTAGGTGTTAGGTTAGTGTCAGGGTTAGGTCTAGTCGTGAGGGTAAGGTTTAGGGTTAGCTTTAAGAGCTAGGGTTAGGTTTAATGGTTAGGATTAGGATTACGGTTAAAGGTTAGGGTAATGCTTAGGGGTTAGGGTGAAGGGTGAAGGGTTAGGGCTTTTGTTAGGCATAGCGTTGGGGTTAGAACTAAGGGTTCCTGTCAGTGTTAGGGTTGTAGGCAGCGTTACGGTTAGGCTTAGCGGTGGAGAATTAGGGTTAGGGATTAGGTGTTACAGTTATGACTAGGAGATAGGGTTAGAATTATGGGATTGGAGATGTTCTCAGGGAATGGGTTATGCATTAACGTTACGTTAAGAGGTTAAAGTTAGGCTCACGGTGAGGTTTACGTGTTAAGGGGAGAAATAGGAACAGGGTTAGGTGCCATGTTCAGGGTTAGGGTTATCTGTTAAAGGTATCATTTATGCTTAGCGCACGGGCCCTGTCGGCATTAGGCTGGGGGGAGGTTAGGGGGCTGGGATTGTCACCGGGAACCCACTGTATCGGACTCTGGGTATGGGCCCGTGGATTTCATGCAGGACACAGTGGTAGAGCCTCCTTTCACACATGGCATGGGAGGATTGCAGGCTTTCTAAACTCTAAGAAAGCAAGAAGTCTGAGAATTAGATTTAGGGTTAGGATTATGGTTAGGGTTCAGGATGAAGTGTAGTGTTATGGTGAGGGGATAGGGTTACAGATTAGGGTTACGGTTTAAGGTTACTGTTAGGTTTAACAGTTACAGTTCGTTTTGGGGTTGAGGTTTGCGGATAGGGTTAAGATGAGGGGTCAGGGTTTGGTACAGGGTTAGGGTTGTGTTAGGTTTAGGGTTGAAGATTAGGATTAGGGTTAGGATTAAAGGTTAGCGTGAGAGTTAACGGTTAAGATTAAGGTTAAGGGTTAGGGTTAGGGTTTAGGTTTAGGGTTAAGGGTTAGGGTTAGTTTCAGGGTTAGAGTTATGTGTTAGGGTTTGTGTTAGAGGTTAGGGTTAGGTTTACTGTTCGTGGTTAGAGTTACGTTTCGGGGTTAGCATTAGGGTTAGGGATTAGGTTTAGGGTAAGTGTTTAGAGTTAGTGTTGGGCTTTAGGCTCGGGGCTTAGGTTCAGGGTCAGAGGTTAGGGTTGGTGGTAGGGCTTAGATTTAGCGGTCAGTTTAAGGGCACAGGACCTGGTTAATCTACGGTGAGAGGGGTGTGGTCGGAGTCACCACAAAAGCACAACATCATTCCCTGGGCCTTGGGACAAAACCTACATGCAGGACTCAGGCAGAGCCTCATCTCACACATGGCATGGCTGTATTGTAGGCTTGCTTCACTCTGGGAATGGAAGTAGTGTGAGAATTAGGGTTAGGTTTGGGGTTAGGGGTTTCGAGTTAGGGGTTAGGTTTCGAGTCAGGGTCAGGTGCTAGGGATTAGTGGTTAGGTTTAGAGTTAGTGTTAGGGGTTAGGTGTTAAGTCTGGGTTGGGGGCCAGGGTTAGGTTTAGGGTTGGGGTTAGCGTTAGGGTTAGGGGTTAGGGTTAAGGGATAGGGTTAGGGTTAAGGGTTAGGCTTAGGGTTAGGGTTCAGGGTTAGGGTTAAGGTTTAGGGTTAGAGTCAGGGTTAAGTGTTAGGGTGAGGCTTAACAGTTAGGGTTAGGGTTAGGGGGTTAGGAATAGGGTTAGGGTTAAGGGTTAGGTTTATGGTTCAGGTTTAAGGTTAGGATTAGGGGTTAGGGTTAGTGTTAACTGTAGGTCAGTGTTGGGGTTAGATCTCTAGGCATTAGCATAGAGGTTAGGGTTAGGGTTAAGTAGGGTTATGTTTAATGGTTAGGATTGGGATTAGCGTTAAGGGTTAGGGTTAAGCTTTAGGGGTTATGACTAAGGATCAATGGTTAGGGTTATTTTTAGGCGTAGGGTTAGGGTAAGGGTTTTAGGGTTAGTGTTAGTGTTGTTGGTAGGGTTAAGGTTAGGGTTGGCGTTTCAGAATTAGGGATTAGGTGTTATGGTTATGGCTAGGAGTTAGGGTTAGAATTACGGTATAGGTCTTGTTCGCAGGGTGTCATGCATTAACGTTAAGATAAGGGGTTAAAGTTAGGGTTACGGTGAGCTTTACCTGTTAAGGTGAGCAGTAGGATCAGGGTTAGGTGTTATGTTCTGGGTTAGGGTTATGGGTGAGGGGTAGGGTTTATCCTTAGGGCACGGGCCCTGTATGCACTAGGAGGCGAAGTTAGGGGTCTGTGATGGTCGCTGGGAGCCCACTCTATCGTACGCAGTGTATGGGCCTCTGGGTTTCATGCAGGACACTGTGGCAGAGCGGGCTTTCATGCATGGCTTAGTAGGATTGTAGGCTTTCAAAACTCTGAGAAAGCAAGTCTGAGAATTAGATTTAGGGTTAGGATTACGGTACTGTTTAGGGATGAAGATTAGTGATAGGGTGAGGGCTTAGGGTTAGGGGTTAGGGTTAGGGTTAGTGTTGTTGGTAGGGTGAAGGTTAGGGTTGGCATTTTAGAATTAGGGATGAGGTGTTACGGTTATGGCTAGGGGTTAGGATTAGAATTATGGGATAGGGCTTCTTCTCAGGGTGTTATGCATTAAGGTTAAGATAAGGGGATAAGTTAGGGTTACGGGGAGGTTTATGTTTTAAGGTGAGCGATAGGATCAGGGTCAGGTGCTATGTTCAGGGTGAGGGTTATCTGTTAGGGGTAGTGTTTATACTTAGCGTACAGGCCCTGTCTGCACTGGGCGCGGGGCTGGGGTTAGGGGGATGGGATTGTCCCCGGGAACCCACTCTGTCATACGCTAGGTATGGGCTCCTGGTTTCATGCAAGAGAGAGCTGCAGAGCCCCCTTTTACTCATGGCATGGGAGGATTTTAGGCTTTCTAAACTCTAAGAAAGCAAGAAGTCCGAGAATTAGATTTAGGGGTAGGATTATGATAATGTTTAGGGTTAGGGTTAGTGTTAAGGTGGGGTCTTAGGGTTAGGGGTTAGGGTTAGAGGTTAGTGTTAGGTGTAACAGTTACAGTTAGGTTTATGGTTAAGTTTCAGGGTTAGGGTTAAGGTTTGGGTTTAGCCTTTGGCACAGGGTTAGGCTTCAGTGTTAGCTTTATGGTTAAAGATTAGGATTAGGGTTAGTGTGAGGGTTAATGGTAAGGGTCAAGATTAAGGGTTAGGGTTGGGGTTAGGGTTAGGTTTAGGGTTAGGGCTTAGGGTTAGGCTTAGGGTTAAGGGATAGGATTAGGGTTAAGTGTTGGGCTTATGGTTAGGGTTAAAGTTTAGTGTTAGGGTTAATGTTTAGTGTTATGGTCCAGTTTAAGTGTTAGGGTGAGGGTTAACAGTTAGGATTAGGCTTAGGGGTTAGGGATATAGTGAAGGTTCAGTGTTAGGGTGAGGTTTAGGGTTCAGGGTTAGGGTTAGCTTTAGGGGTTATGGTTAGGGTTAGGTGTTAGGTTAGTGTCAGGGTTAGGTCTAGTCGTGAGGGTAAGGTTTAGGGTTAGCTTTAAGAGCTAGGGTTAGGTTTAATGGTTAGGATTAGGATTACGGTTAAAGGTTAGGGTAATGCTTAGGGGTTAGGGTGAAGGGTGAAGGGTTAGGGCTTTTGTTAGGCATAGCGTTGGGGTTAGAACTAAGGGTTCCTGTCAGTGTTAGGGTTGTAGGCAGCGTTACGGTTAGGCTTAGCGGTGGAGAATTAGGGTTAGGGATTAGGTGTTACAGTTATGACTAGGAGATAGGGTTAGAATTATGGGATTGGAGATGTTCTCAGGGAATGGGTTATGCATTAACGTTACGTTAAGAGGTTAAAGTTAGGCTCACGGTGAGGTTTACGTGTTAAGGGGAGAAATAGGAACAGGGTTAGGTGCCATGTTCAGGGTTAGGGTTATCTGTTAAAGGTATCATTTATGCTTAGCGCACGGGCCCTGTCGGCATTAGGCTGGGGGGAGGTTAGGGGGCTGGGATTGTCACCGGGAACCCACTGTATCGGACTCTGGGTATGGGCCCGTGGATTTCATGCAGGACACAGTGGTAGAGCCTCCTTTCACACATGGCATGGGAGGATTGCAGGCTTTCTAAACTCTAAGAAAGCAAGAAGTCTGAGAATTAGATTTAGGGTTAGGATTATGGTTAGGGTTCAGGATGAAGTGTAGTGTTATGGTGAGGGGATAGGGTTACAGATTAGGGTTACGGTTTAAGGTTACTGTTAGGTTTAACAGTTACAGTTCGTTTTGGGGTTGAGGTTTGCGGATAGGGTTAAGATGAGGGGTCAGGGTTTGGTACAGGGTTAGGGTTGTGTTAGGTTTAGGGTTGAAGATTAGGATTAGGGTTAGGATTAAAGGTTAGCGTGAGAGTTAACGGTTAAGATTAAGGTTAAGGGTTAGGGTTAGGGTTTAGGTTTAGGGTTAAGGGTTAGGGTTAGTTTCAGGGTTAGAGTTATGTGTTAGGGTTTGTGTTAGAGGTTAGGGTTAGGTTTACTGTTCGTGGTTAGAGTTACGTTTCGGGGTTAGCATTAGGGTTAGGGATTAGGTTTAGGGTAAGTGTTTAGAGTTAGTGTTGGGCTTTAGGCTCGGGGCTTAGGTTCAGGGTCAGAGGTTAGGGTTGGTGGTAGGGCTTAGATTTAGCGGTCAGTTTAAGGGCACAGGACCTGGTTAATCTACGGTGAGAGGGGTGTGGTCGGAGTCACCACAAAAGCACAACATCATTCCCTGGGCCTTGGGACAAAACCTACATGCAGGACTCAGGCAGAGCCTCATCTCACACATGGCATGGCTGTATTGTAGGCTTGCTTCACTCTGGGAATGGAAGTAGTGTGAGAATTAGGGTTAGGTTTGGGGTTAGGGGTTTCGAGTTAGGGGTTAGGTTTCGAGTCAGGGTCAGGTGCTAGGGATTAGTGGTTAGGTTTAGAGTTAGTGTTAGGGGTTAGGTGTTAAGTCTGGGTTGGGGGCCAGGGTTAGGTTTAGGGTTGGGGTTAGCGTTAGGGTTAGGGGTTAGGGTTAAGGGATAGGGTTAGGGTTAAGGGTTAGGCTTAGGGTTAGGGTTCAGGGTTAGGGTTAAGGTTTAGGGTTAGAGTCAGGGTTAAGTGTTAGGGTGAGGCTTAACAGTTAGGGTTAGGGTTAGGGGGTTAGGAATAGGGTTAGGGTTAAGGGTTAGGTTTATGGTTCAGGTTTAAGGTTAGGATTAGGGGTTAGGGTTAGTGTTAACTGTAGGTCAGTGTTGGGGTTAGATCTCTAGGCATTAGCATAGAGGTTAGGGTTAGGGTTAAGTAGGGTTATGTTTAATGGTTAGGATTGGGATTAGCGTTAAGGGTTAGGGTTAAGCTTTAGGGGTTATGACTAAGGATCAATGGTTAGGGTTATTTTTAGGCGTAGGGTTAGGGTAAGGGTTTTAGGGTTAGTGTTAGTGTTGTTGGTAGGGTTAAGGTTAGGGTTGGCGTTTCAGAATTAGGGATTAGGTGTTATGGTTATGGCTAGGAGTTAGGGTTAGAATTACGGTATAGGTCTTGTTCGCAGGGTGTCATGCATTAACGTTAAGATAAGGGGTTAAAGTTAGGGTTACGGTGAGCTTTACCTGTTAAGGTGAGCAGTAGGATCAGGGTTAGGTGTTATGTTCTGGGTTAGGGTTATGGGTGAGGGGTAGGGTTTATCCTTAGGGCACGGGCCCTGTATGCACTAGGAGGCGAAGTTAGGGGTCTGTGATGGTCGCTGGGAGCCCACTCTATCGTACGCAGTGTATGGGCCTCTGGGTTTCATGCAGGACACTGTGGCAGAGCGGGCTTTCATGCATGGCTTAGTAGGATTGTAGGCTTTCAAAACTCTGAGAAAGCAAGTCTGAGAATTAGATTTAGGGTTAGGATTACGGTACTGTTTAGGGATGAAGATTAGTGATAGGGTGAGGGCTTAGGGTTAGGGGTTAGGGTTAGGGTTAGTGTTGTTGGTAGGGTGAAGGTTAGGGTTGGCATTTTAGAATTAGGGATGAGGTGTTACGGTTATGGCTAGGGGTTAGGATTAGAATTATGGGATAGGGCTTCTTCTCAGGGTGTTATGCATTAAGGTTAAGATAAGGGGATAAGTTAGGGTTACGGGGAGGTTTATGTTTTAAGGTGAGCGATAGGATCAGGGTCAGGTGCTATGTTCAGGGTGAGGGTTATCTGTTAGGGGTAGTGTTTATACTTAGCGTACAGGCCCTGTCTGCACTGGGCGGGGGGCTGGGGTTAGGGGGATGGGATTGTCCCCGGGAACCCACTCTGTCATACGCTAGGTATGGGCTCCTGGTTTCATGCAAGAGAGAGCTGCAGAGCCCCCTTTTACTCATGGCATGGGAGGATTTTAGGCTTTCTAAACTCTAAGAAAGCAAGAAGTCCGAGAATTAGATTTAGGGGTAGGATTATGATAATGTTTAGGGTTAGGGTTAGTGTTAAGGTGGGGTCTTAGGGTTAGGGGTTAGGGTTAGAGGTTAGTGTTAGGTGTAACAGTTACAGTTAGGTTTATGGTTAAGTTTCAGGGTTAGGGTTAAGGTTTGGGTTTAGCCTTTGGCACAGGGTTAGGCTTCAGTGTTAGCTTTATGGTTAAAGATTAGGATTAGGGTTAGTGTGAGGGTTAATGGTAAGGGTCAAGATTAAGGGTTAGGGTTGGGGTTAGGGTTAGGTTTAGGGTTAGGGCTTAGGGTTAGGCTTAGGGTTAAGGGATAGGATTAGGGTTAAGTGTTGGGCTTATGGTTAGGGTTAAAGTTTAGTGTTAGGGTTAATGTTTAGTGTTATGGTTCAGTTTAAGTGTTAGGGTGAGGGTTAACAGTTAGGATTAGGCTTAGGGGTTAGGGATATAGTGAAGGTTCAGTGTTAGGGTGAGGTTTAGGGTTCAGGGTTAGGGTTAGCTTTAGGGGTTATGGTTAGGGTTAGGTGTTAGGTTAGTGTCAGGGTTAGGTCTAGTCGTGAGGGTAAGGTTTAGGGTTAGCTTTAAGAGCTAGGGTTAGGTTTAATGGTTAGGATTAGGATTACGGTTAAAGGTTAGGGTAATGCTTAGGGGTTAGGGTGAAGGGTGAAGGGTTAGGGCTTTTGTTAGGCATAGCGTTGGGGTTAGAACTAAGGGTTCCTGTCAGTGTTAGGGTTGTAGGCAGCGTTACGGTTAGGCTTAGCGGTGGAGAATTAGGGTTAGGGATTAGGTGTTACAGTTATGACTAGGAGATAGGGTTAGAATTATGGGATTGGAGATGTTCTCAGGGAATGGGTTATGCATTAACGTTACGTTAAGAGGTTAAAGTTAGGCTCACGGTGAGGTTTACGTGTTAAGGGGAGAAATAGGAACAGGGTTAGGTGCCATGTTCAGGGTTAGGGTTATCTGTTAAAGGTATCATTTATGCTTAGCGCACGGGCCCTGTCGGCATTAGGCTGGGGGGAGGTTAGGGGGCTGGGATTGTCACCGGGAACCCACTGTATCGGACTCTGGGTATGGGCCCGTGGATTTCATGCAGGACACAGTGGTAGAGCCTCCTTTCACACATGGCATGGGAGGATTGCAGGCTTTCTAAACTCTAAGAAAGCAAGAAGTCTGAGAATTAGATTTAGGGTTAGGATTATGGTTAGGGTTCAGGATGAAGTGTAGTGTTATGGTGAGGGGATAGGGTTACAGATTAGGGTTACGGTTTAAGGTTACTGTTAGGTTTAACAGTTACAGTTCGTTTTGGGGTTGAGGTTTGCGGATAGGGTTAAGATGAGGGGTCAGGGTTTGGTACAGGGTTAGGGTTGTGTTAGGTTTAGGGTTGAAGATTAGGATTAGGGTTAGGATTAAAGGTTAGCGTGAGAGTTAACGGTTAAGATTAAGGTTAAGGGTTAGGGTTAGGGTTTAGGTTTAGGGTTAAGGGTTAGGGTTAGTTTCAGGGTTAGAGTTATGTGTTAGGGTTTGTGTTAGAGGTTAGGGTTAGGTTTACTGTTCGTGGTTAGAGTTACGTTTCGGGGTTAGCATTAGGGTTAGGGATTAGGTTTAGGGTAAGTGTTTAGAGTTAGTGTTGGGCTTTAGGCTCGGGGCTTAGGTTCAGGGTCAGAGGTTAGGGTTGGTGGTAGGGCTTAGATTTAGCGGTCAGTTTAAGGGCACAGGACCTGGTTAATCTACGGTGAGAGGGGTGTGGTCGGAGTCACCACAAAAGCACAACATCATTCCCTGGGCCTTGGGACAAAACCTACATGCAGGACTCAGGCAGAGCCTCATCTCACACATGGCATGGCTGTATTGTAGGCTTGCTTCACTCTGGGAATGGAAGTAGTGTGAGAATTAGGGTTAGGTTTGGGGTTAGGGGTTTCGAGTTAGGGGTTAGGTTTCGAGTCAGGGTCAGGTGCTAGGGATTAGTGGTTAGGTTTAGAGTTAGTGTTAGGGGTTAGGTGTTAAGTCTGGGTTGGGGGCCAGGGTTAGGTTTAGGGTTGGGGTTAGCGTTAGGGTTAGGGGTTAGGGTTAAGGGATAGGGTTAGGGTTAAGGGTTAGGCTTAGGGTTAGGGTTCAGGGTTAGGGTTAAGGTTTAGGGTTAGAGTCAGGGTTAAGTGTTAGGGTGAGGCTTAACAGTTAGGGTTAGGGTTAGGGGGTTAGGAATAGGGTTAGGGTTAAGGGTTAGGTTTATGGTTCAGGTTTAAGGTTAGGATTAGGGGTTAGGGTTAGTGTTAACTGTAGGTCAGTGTTGGGGTTAGATCTCTAGGCATTAGCATAGAGGTTAGGGTTAGGGTTAAGTAGGGTTATGTTTAATGGTTAGGATTGGGATTAGCGTTAAGGGTTAGGGTTAAGCTTTAGGGGTTATGACTAAGGATCAATGGTTAGGGTTATTTTTAGGCGTAGGGTTAGGGTAAGGGTTTTAGGGTTAGTGTTAGTGTTGTTGGTAGGGTTAAGGTTAGGGTTGGCGTTTCAGAATTAGGGATTAGGTGTTATGGTTATGGCTAGGAGTTAGGGTTAGAATTACGGTATAGGTCTTGTTCGCAGGGTGTCATGCATTAACGTTAAGATAAGGGGTTAAAGTTAGGGTTACGGTGAGCTTTACCTGTTAAGGTGAGCAGTAGGATCAGGGTTAGGTGTTATGTTCTGGGTTAGGGTTATGGGTGAGGGGTAGGGTTTATCCTTAGGGCACGGGCCCTGTATGCACTAGGAGGCGAAGTTAGGGGTCTGTGATGGTCGCTGGGAGCCCACTCTATCGTACGCAGTGTATGGGCCTCTGGGTTTCATGCAGGACACTGTGGCAGAGCGGGCTTTCATGCATGGCTTAGTAGGATTGTAGGCTTTCAAAACTCTGAGAAAGCAAGTCTGAGAATTAGATTTAGGGTTAGGATTACGGTACTGTTTAGGGATGAAGATTAGTGATAGGGTGAGGGCTTAGGGTTAGGGGTTAGGGTTAGGGTTAGTGTTGTTGGTAGGGTGAAGGTTAGGGTTGGCATTTTAGAATTAGGGATGAGGTGTTACGGTTATGGCTAGGGGTTAGGATTAGAATTATGGGATAGGGCTTCTTCTCAGGGTGTTATGCATTAAGGTTAAGATAAGGGGATAAGTTAGGGTTACGGGGAGGTTTATGTTTTAAGGTGAGCGATAGGATCAGGGTCAGGTGCTATGTTCAGGGTGAGGGTTATCTGTTAGGGGTAGTGTTTATACTTAGCGTACAGGCCCTGTCTGCACTGGGCGGGGGGCTGGGGTTAGGGGGATGGGATTGTCCCCGGGAACCCACTCTGTCATACGCTAGGTATGGGCTCCTGGTTTCATGCAAGAGAGAGCTGCAGAGCCCCCTTTTACTCATGGCATGGGAGGATTTTAGGCTTTCTAAACTCTAAGAAAGCAAGAAGTCCGAGAATTAGATTTAGGGGTAGGATTATGATAATGTTTAGGGTTAGGGTTAGTGTTAAGGTGGGGTCTTAGGGTTAGGGGTTAGGGTTAGAGGTTAGTGTTAGGTGTAACAGTTACAGTTAGGTTTATGGTTAAGTTTCAGGGTTAGGGTTAAGGTTTGGGTTTAGCGTTTGGCACAGGGTTAGGCTTCAGTGTTAGCTTTATGGTTAAAGATTAGGATTAGGGTTAGTGTGAGGGTTAATGGTAAGGGTCAAGATTAAGGGTTAGGGTTGGGGTTAGGGTTAGGTTTAGGGTTAGGGCTTAGGGTTAGGCTTAGGGTTAAGGGATAGGATTAGGGTTAAGTGTTGGGCTTATGGTTAGGGTTAAAGTTTAGTGTTAGGGTTAATGTTTAGTGTTATGGTCCAGTTTAAGTGTTAGGGTGAGGGTTAACAGTTAGGATTAGGCTTAGGGGTTAGGGATATAGTGAAGGTTCAGTGTTAGGGTGAGGTTTAGGGTTCAGGGTTAGGGTTAGCTTTAGGGGTTATGGTTAGGGTTAGGTGTTAGGTTAGTGTCAGGGTTAGGTCTAGTCGTGAGGGTAAGGTTTAGGGTTAGCTTTAAGAGCTAGGGTTAGGTTTAATGGTTAGGATTAGGATTACGGTTAAAGGTTAGGGTAATGCTTAGGGGTTAGGGTGAAGGGTGAAGGGTTAGGGCTTTTGTTAGGCATAGCGTTGGGGTTAGAACTAAGGGTTCCTGTCAGTGTTAGGGTTGTAGGCAGCGTTACGGTTAGGCTTAGCGGTGGAGAATTAGGGTTAGGGATTAGGTGTTACAGTTATGACTAGGAGATAGGGTTAGAATTATGGGATTGGAGATGTTCTCAGGGAATGGGTTATGCATTAACGTTACGTTAAGAGGTTAAAGTTAGGCTCACGGTGAGGTTTACGTGTTAAGGGGAGAAATAGGAACAGGGTTAGGTGCCATGTTCAGGGTTAGGGTTATCTGTTAAAGGTATCATTTATGCTTAGCGCACGGGCCCTGTCGGCATTAGGCTGGGGGGAGGTTAGGGGGCTGGGATTGTCACCGGGAACCCACTGTATCGGACTCTGGGTATGGGCCCGTGGATTTCATGCAGGACACAGTGGTAGAGCCTCCTTTCACACATGGCATGGGAGGATTGCAGGCTTTCTAAACTCTAAGAAAGCAAGAAGTCTGAGAATTAGATTTAGGGTTAGGATTATGGTTAGGGTTCAGGATGAAGTGTAGTGTTATGGTGAGGGGATAGGGTTACAGATTAGGGTTACGGTTTAAGGTTACTGTTAGGTTTAACAGTTACAGTTCGTTTTGGGGTTGAGGTTTGCGGATAGGGTTAAGATGAGGGGTCAGGGTTTGGTACAGGGTTAGGGTTGTGTTAGGTTTAGGGTTGAAGATTAGGATTAGGGTTAGGATTAAAGGTTAGCGTGAGAGTTAACGGTTAAGATTAAGGTTAAGGGTTAGGGTTAGGGTTTAGGTTTAGGGTTAAGGGTTAGGGTTAGTTTCAGGGTTAGAGTTATGTGTTAGGGTTTGTGTTAGAGGTTAGGGTTAGGTTTACTGTTCGTGGTTAGAGTTACGTTTCGGGGTTAGCATTAGGGTTAGGGATTAGGTTTAGGGTAAGTGTTTAGAGTTAGTGTTGGGCTTTAGGCTCGGGGCTTAGGTTCAGGGTCAGAGGTTAGGGTTGGTGGTAGGGCTTAGATTTAGCGGTCAGTTTAAGGGCACAGGACCTGGTTAATCTACGGTGAGAGGGGTGTGGTCGGAGTCACCACAAAAGCACAACATCATTCCCTGGGCCTTGGGACAAAACCTACATGCAGGACTCAGGCAGAGCCTCATCTCACACATGGCATGGCTGTATTGTAGGCTTGCTTCACTCTGGGAATGGAAGTAGTGTGAGAATTAGGGTTAGGTTTGGGGTTAGGGGTTTCGAGTTAGGGGTTAGGTTTCGAGTCAGGGTCAGGTGCTAGGGATTAGTGGTTAGGTTTAGAGTTAGTGTTAGGGGTTAGGTGTTAAGTCTGGGTTGGGGGCCAGGGTTAGGTTTAGGGTTGGGGTTAGCGTTAGGGTTAGGGGTTAGGGTTAAGGGATAGGGTTAGGGTTAAGGGTTAGGCTTAGGGTTAGGGTTCAGGGTTAGGGTTAAGGTTTAGGGTTAGAGTCAGGGTTAAGTGTTAGGGTGAGGCTTAACAGTTAGGGTTAGGGTTAGGGGGTTAGGAATAGGGTTAGGGTTAAGGGTTAGGTTTATGGTTCAGGTTTAAGGTTAGGATTAGGGGTTAGGGTTAGTGTTAACTGTAGGTCAGTGTTGGGGTTAGATCTCTAGGCATTAGCATAGAGGTTAGGGTTAGGGTTAAGTAGGGTTATGTTTAATGGTTAGGATTGGGATTAGCGTTAAGGGTTAGGGTTAAGCTTTAGGGGTTATGACTAAGGATCAATGGTTAGGGTTATTTTTAGGCGTAGGGTTAGGGTAAGGGTTTTAGGGTTAGTGTTAGTGTTGTTGGTAGGGTTAAGGTTAGGGTTGGCGTTTCAGAATTAGGGATTAGGTGTTATGGTTATGGCTAGGAGTTAGGGTTAGAATTACGGTATAGGTCTTGTTCGCAGGGTGTCATGCATTAACGTTAAGATAAGGGGTTAAAGTTAGGGTTACGGTGAGCTTTACCTGTTAAGGTGAGCAGTAGGATCAGGGTTAGGTGTTATGTTCTGGGTTAGGGTTATGGGTGAGGGGTAGCGTTTATCCTTAGGGCACGGGCCCTGTATGCACTAGGAGGCGAAGTTAGGGGTCTGTGATGGTCGCTGGGAGCCCACTCTATCGTACGCAGTGTATGGGCCTCTGGGTTTCATGCAGGACACTGTGGCAGAGCGGGCTTTCATGCATGGCTTAGTAGGATTGTAGGCTTTCAAAACTCTGAGAAAGCAAGTCTGAGAATTAGATTTAGGGTTAGGATTACGGTACGATTTAGGGATGAAGATTAGTGATAGGGTGAGGGCTTAGGGTTAGGGGTTAGGGTTAGGGTTAGTGTTGTTGGTAGGGTGAAGGTTAGGGTTGGCATTTTAGAATTAGGGATGAGGTGTTACGGTTATGGCTAGGGGTTAGGATTAGAATTATGGGATAGGGCTTCTTCTCAGGGTGTTATGCATTAAGGTTAAGATAAGGGGATAAGTTAGGGTTACGGGGAGGTTTATGTTTTAAGGTGAGCGATAGGATCAGGGTCAGGTGCTATGTTCAGGGTGAGGGTTATCTGTTAGGGGTAGTGTTTATACTTAACGTACAGGCCCTGTCTGCACTGGGCGGGGGGCTGGGGTTAGGGGGATGGGATTGTCCCCGGGAACCCACTCTGTCATACGCTAGGTATGGGCTCCTGGTTTCATGCAAGAGAGAGCTGCAGAGCCCCCTTTTACTCATGGCATGGGAGGATTTTAGGCTTTCTAAACTCTAAGAAAGCAAGAAGTCCGAGAATTAGATTTAGGGGTAGGATTATGATAATGTTTAGGGTTAGGGTTAGTGTTAAGGTGGGGTCTTAGGGTTAGGGGTTAGGGTTAGAGGTTAGTGTTAGGTGTAACAGTTACAGTTAGGTTTATGGTTAAGTTTCAGGGTTAGGGTTAAGGTTTGGGTTTAGCCTTTGGCACAGGGTTAGGCTTCAGTGTTAGCTTTATGGTTAAAGATTAGGATTAGGGTTAGTGTGAGGGTTAATGGTAAGGGTCAAGATTAAGGGTTAGGGTTGGGGTTAGGGTTAGGTTTAGGGTTAGGGCTTAGGGTTAGGCTTAGGGTTAAGGGATAGGATTAGGGTTAAGTGTTGGGCTTATGGTTAGGGTTAAAGTTTAGTGTTAGGGTTAATGTTTAGTGTTATGGTCCAGTTTAAGTGTTAGGGTGAGGGTTAACAGTTAGGATTAGGCTTAGGGGTTAGGGATATAGTGAAGGTTCAGTGTTAGGGTGAGGTTTAGGGTTCAGGGTTAGGGTTAGCTTTAGGGGTTATGGTTAGGGTTAGGTGTTAGGTTAGTGTCAGGGTTAGGTCTAGTCGTGAGGGTAAGGTTTAGGGTTAGCTTTAAGAGCTAGGGTTAGGTTTAATGGTTAGGATTAGGATTACGGTTAAAGGTTAGGGTAATGCTTAGGGGTTAGGGTGAAGGGTGAAGGGTTAGGGCTTTTGTTAGGCATAGCGTTGGGGTTAGAACTAAGGGTTCCTGTCAGTGTTAGGGTTGTAGGCAGCGTTACGGTTAGGCTTAGCGGTGGAGAATTAGGGTTAGGGATTAGGTGTTACAGTTATGACTAGGAGATAGGGTTAGAATTATGGGATTGGAGATGTTCTCAGGGAATGGGTTATGCATTAACGTTACGTTAAGAGGTTAAAGTTAGGCTCACGGTGAGGTTTACGTGTTAAGGGGAGAAATAGGAACAGGGTTAGGTGCCATGTTCAGGGTTAGGGTTATCTGTTAAAGGTATCATTTATGCTTAGCGCACGGGCCCTGTCGGCATTAGGCTGGGGGGAGGTTAGGGGGCTGGGATTGTCACCGGGAACCCACTGTATCGGACTCTGGGTATGGGCCCGTGGATTTCATGCAGGACACAGTGGTAGAGCCTCCTTTCACACATGGCATGGGAGGATTGCAGGCTTTCTAAACTCTAAGAAAGCAAGAAGTCTGAGAATTAGATTTAGGGTTAGGATTATGGTTAGGGTTCAGGATGAAGTGTAGTGTTATGGTGAGGGGATAGGGTTACAGATTAGGGTTACGGTTTAAGGTTACTGTTAGGTTTAACAGTTACAGTTCGTTTTGGGGTTGAGGTTTGCGGATAGGGTTAAGATGAGGGGTCAGGGTTTGGTACAGGGTTAGGGTTGTGTTAGGTTTAGGGTTGAAGATTAGGATTAGGGTTAGGATTAAAGGTTAGCGTGAGAGTTAACGGTTAAGATTAAGGTTAAGGGTTAGGGTTAGGGTTTAGGTTTAGGGTTAAGGGTTAGGGTTAGTTTCAGGGTTAGAGTTATGTGTTAGGGTTTGTGTTAGAGGTTAGGGTTAGGTTTACTGTTCGTGGTTAGAGTTACGTTTCGGGGTTAGCATTAGGGTTAGGGATTAGGTTTAGGGTAAGTGTTTAGAGTTAGTGTTGGGCTTTAGGCTCGGGGCTTAGGTTCAGGGTCAGAGGTTAGGGTTGGTGGTAGGGCTTAGATTTAGCGGTCAGTTTAAGGGCACAGGACCTGGTTAATCTACGGTGAGAGGGGTGTGGTCGGAGTCACCACAAAAGCACAACATCATTCCCTGGGCCTTGGGACAAAACCTACATGCAGGACTCAGGCAGAGCCTCATCTCACACATGGCATGGCTGTATTGTAGGCTTGCTTCACTCTGGGAATGGAAGTAGTGTGAGAATTAGGGTTAGGTTTGGGGTTAGGGGTTTCGAGTTAGGGGTTAGGTTTCGAGTCAGGGTCAGGTGCTAGGGATTAGTGGTTAGGTTTAGAGTTAGTGTTAGGGGTTAGGTGTTAAGTCTGGGTTGGGGGCCAGGGTTAGGTTTAGGGTTGGGGTTAGCGTTAGGGTTAGGGGTTAGGGTTAAGGGATAGGGTTAGGGTTAAGGGTTAGGCTTAGGGTTAGGGTTCAGGGTTAGGGTTAAGGTTTAGGGTTAGAGTCAGGGTTAAGTGTTAGGGTGAGGCTTAACAGTTAGGGTTAGGGTTAGGGGGTTAGGAATAGGGTTAGGGTTAAGGGTTAGGTTTATGGTTCAGGTTTAAGGTTAGGATTAGGGGTTAGGGTTAGTGTTAACTGTAGGTCAGTGTTGGGGTTAGATCTCTAGGCATTAGCATAGAGGTTAGGGTTAGGGTTAAGTAGGGTTATGTTTAATGGTTAGGATTGGGATTAGCGTTAAGGGTTAGGGTTAAGCTTTAGGGGTTATGACTAAGGATCAATGGTTAGGGTTATTTTTAGGCGTAGGGTTAGGGTAAGGGTTTTAGGGTTAGTGTTAGTGTTGTTGGTAGGGTTAAGGTTAGGGTTGGCGTTTCAGAATTAGGGATTAGGTGTTATGGTTATGGCTAGGAGTTAGGGTTAGAATTACGGTATAGGTCTTGTTCGCAGGGTGTCATGCATTAACGTTAAGATAAGGGGTTAAAGTTAGGGTTACGGTGAGCTTTACCTGTTAAGGTGAGCAGTAGGATCAGGGTTAGGTGTTATGTTCTGGGTTAGGGTTATGGGTGAGGGGTAGCGTTTATCCTTAGGGCACGGGCCCTGTATGCACTAGGAGGCGAAGTTAGGGGTCTGTGATGGTCGCTGGGAGCCCACTCTATCGTACGCAGTGTATGGGCCTCTGGGTTTCATGCAGGACACTGTGGCAGAGCGGGCTTTCATGCATGGCTTAGTAGGATTGTAGGCTTTCAAAACTCTGAGAAAGCAAGTCTGAGAATTAGATTTAGGGTTAGGATTACGGTACGATTTAGGGATGAAGATTAGTGATAGGGTGAGGGCTTAGGGTTAGGGGTTAGGGTTAGGGTTAGGGTTGTTGGTAGGGTGAAGGTTAGGGTTGGCATTTTAGAATTAGGGATGAGGTGTTACGGTTATGGCTAGGGGTTAGGATTAGAATTATGGGATAGGGCTTCTTCTCAGGGTGTTATGCATTAAGGTTAAGATAAGGGGATAAGTTAGGGTTACGGGGAGGTTTATGTTTTAAGGTGAGCGATAGGATCAGGGTCAGGTGCTATGTTCAGGGTGAGGGTTATCTGTTAGGGGTAGTGTTTATACTTAGCGTACAGGCCCTGTCTGCACTGGGCGGGGGGCTGGGGTTAGGGGGATGGGATTGTCCCCGGGAACCCACTCTGTCATACGCTAGGTATGGGCTCCTGGTTTCATGCAAGAGAGAGCTGCAGAGCCCCCTTTTACTCATGGCATGGGAGGATTTTAGGCTTTCTAAACTCTAAGAAAGCAAGAAGTCCGAGAATTAGATTTAGGGGTAGGATTATGATAATGTTTAGGGTTAGGGTTAGTGTTAAGGTGGGGTCTTAGGGTTAGGGGTTAGGGTTAGAGGTTAGTGTTAGGTGTAACAGTTACAGTTAGGTTTATGGTTAAGTTTCAGGGTTAGGGTTAAGGTTTGGGTTTAGCCTTTGGCACAGGGTTAGGCTTCAGTGTTAGCTTTATGGTTAAAGATTAGGATTAGGGTTAGTGTGAGGGTTAATGGTAAGGGTCAAGATTAAGGGTTAGGGTTGGGGTTAGGGTTAGGTTTAGGGTTAGGGCTTAGGGTTAGGCTTAGGGTTAAGGGATAGGATTAGGGTTAAGTGTTGGGCTTATGGTTAGGGTTAAAGTTTAGTGTTAGGGTTAATGTTTAGTGTTATGGTCCAGTTTAAGTGTTAGGGTGAGGGTTAACAGTTAGGATTAGGCTTAGGGGTTAGGGATATAGTGAAGGTTCAGTGTTAGGGTGAGGTTTAGGGTTCAGGGTTAGGGTTAGCTTTAGGGGTTATGGTTAGGGTTAGGTGTTAGGTTAGTGTCAGGGTTAGGTCTAGTCGTGAGGGTAAGGTTTAGGGTTAGCTTTAAGAGCTAGGGTTAGGTTTAATGGTTAGGATTAGGATTACGGTTAAAGGTTAGGGTAATGCTTAGGGGTTAGGGTGAAGGGTGAAGGGTTAGGGCTTTTGTTAGGCATAGCGTTGGGGTTAGAAGTAAGGGTTACTGTCAGTGTTAGGGTTGTAGGCAGCGTTACGGTTAGGCTTAGCGGTGGAGAATTAGGGTTAGGGATTAGGTGTTACAGTTATGACTAGGAGATAGGGTTAGAATTATGGGATTGGAGATGTTCTCAGGGAATGGGTTATGCATTAACGTTACGTTAAGAGGTTAAAGTTAGGCTCACGGTGAGGTTTACGTGTTAAGGGGAGAAATAGGAACAGGGTTAGGTGCCATGTTCAGGGTTAGGGTTATCTGTTAAAGGTATCATTTATGCTTAGCGCACGGGCCCTGTCGGCATTAGGCTGGGGGGAGGTTAGGGGGCTGGGATTGTCACCGGGAACCCACTGTATCGGACTCTGGGTATGGGCCCGTGGATTTCATGCAGGACACAGTGGTAGAGCCTCCTTTCACACATGGCATGGGAGGATTGCAGGCTTTCTAAACTCTAAGAAAGCAAGAAGTCTGAGAATTAGATTTAGGGTTAGGATTATGGTTAGGGTTCAGGATGAAGTGTAGTGTTATGGTGAGGGGATAGGGTTACAGATTAGGGTTACGGTTTAAGGTTACTGTTAGGTTTAACAGTTACAGTTCGTTTTGGGGTTGAGGTTTGCGGATAGGGTTAAGATGAGGGGTCAGGGTTTGGTACAGGGTTAGGGTTGTGTTAGGTTTAGGGTTGAAGATTAGGATTAGGGTTAGGATTAAAGGTTAGCGTGAGAGTTAACGGTTAAGATTAAGGTTAAGGGTTAGGGTTAGGGTTTAGGTTTAGGGTTAAGGGTTAGGGTTAGTTTCAGGGTTAGAGTTATGTGTTAGGGTTTGTGTTAGAGGTTAGGGTTAGGTTTACTGTTCGTGGTTAGAGTTACGTTTCGGGGTTAGCATTAGGGTTAGGGATTAGGTTTAGGGTAAGTGTTTAGAGTTAGTGTTGGGCTTTAGGCTCGGGGCTTAGGTTCAGGGTCAGAGGTTAGGGTTGGTGGTAGGGCTTAGATTTAGCGGTCAGTTTAAGGGCACAGGACCTGGTTAATCTACGGTGAGAGGGGTGTGGTCGGAGTCACCACAAAAGCACAACATCATTCCCTGGGCCTTGGGACAAAACCTACATGCAGGACTCAGGCAGAGCCTCATCTCACACATGGCATGGCTGTATTGTAGGCTTGCTTCACTCTGGGAATGGAAGTAGTGTGAGAATTAGGGTTAGGTTTGGGGTTAGGGGTTTCGAGTTAGGGGTTAGGTTTCGAGTCAGGGTAGGTGCTAGGGATTAGTGGTTAGGTTTAGAGTTAGTGTTAGGGGTTAGGTGTTAAGTCTGGGTTGGGGGCCAGGGTTAGGTTTAGGGTTGGGGTTAGCGTTAGGGTTAGGGGTTAGGGTTAAGGGATAGGGTTAGGGTTAAGGGTTAGGCTTAGGGTTAGGGTTCAGGGTTAGGGTTAAGGTTTAGGGTTAGAGTCAGGGTTAAGTGTTAGGGTGAGGCTTAACAGTTAGGGTTAGGGTTAGGGGGTTAGGAATAGGGTTAGG
This sequence comes from Eulemur rufifrons, assembly GCF_041146395.1. Lineage (NCBI taxonomy): Eukaryota > Metazoa > Chordata > Mammalia > Primates > Lemuridae > Eulemur > Eulemur rufifrons. The sequence continues at coordinate 1,054,288 of NW_027182827.1, read as the reverse complement.
GTTAAGGGTTAGGTTTATGGTTCAGGTTTAAGGTTAGGATTAGGGGTTAGGGTTAGTGTTAACTGTAGGTCAGTGTTGGGGTTAGATCTCTAGGCATTAGCATAGAGGTTAGGGTTAGGGTTAAGTAGGGTTATGTTTAATGGTTAGGATTGGGATTAGCGTTAAGGGTTAGGGTTAAGCTTTAGGGGTTATGACTAAGGATCAATGGTTAGGGTTATTTTTAGGCGTAGGGTTAGGGTAAGGGTTTTAGGGTTAGTGTTAGTGTTGTTGGTAGGGTTCAGGTTAGGGTTGGCGTTTCAGAATTAGGGATTAGGTGTTATGGTTATGGCTAGGAGTTAGGGTTAGAATTACGGTATAGGTCTTGTTCGCAGGGTGTCATGCATTAACGTTAAGATAAGGGGTTAAAGTTAGGGTTACGGTGAGCTTTACCTGTTAAGGTGAGCAGTAGGATCAGGGTTAGGTGTTATGTTCTGGGTTAGGGTTATGGGTGAGGGGTAGCGTTTATCCTTAGGGCACGGGCCCTGTATGCACTAGGAGGCGAAGTTAGGGGTCTGTGATGGTCGCTGGGAGCCCACTCTATCGTACGCAGTGTATGGGCCTCTGGGTTTCATGCAGGACACTGTGGCAGAGCGGGCTTTCATGCATGGCTTAGTAGGATTGTAGGCTTTCAAAACTCTGAGAAAGCAAGTCTGAGAATTAGATTTAGGGTTAGGATTACGGTACGATTTAGGGATGAAGATTAGTGATAGGGTGAGGGCTTAGGGTTAGGGGTTAGGGTTAGGGTTAGTGTTGTTGGTAGGGTGAAGGTTAGGGTTGGCATTTTAGAATTAGGGATGAGGTGTTACGGTTATGGCTAGGGGTTAGGATTAGAATTATGGGATAGGGCTTCTTCTCAGGGTGTTATGCATTAAGGTTAAGATAAGGGGATAAGTTAGGGTTACGGGGAGGTTTATGTTTTAAGGTGAGCGATAGGATCAGGGTCAGGTGCTATGTTCAGGGTGAGGGTTATCTGTTAGGGGTAGTGTTTATACTTAGCGTACAGGCCCTGTCTGCACTGGGCGGGGGGCTGGGGTTAGGGGGATGGGATTGTCCCCGGGAACCCACTCTGTCATACGCTAGGTATGGGCTCCTGGTTTCATGCAAGAGAGAGCTGCAGAGCCCCCTTTTACTCATGGCATGGGAGGATTTTAGGCTTTCTAAACTCTAAGAAAGCAAGAAGTCCGAGAATTAGATTTAGGGGTAGGATTATGATAATGTTTAGGGTTAGGGTTAGTGTTAAGGTGGGGTCTTAGGGTTAGGGGTTAGGGTTAGAGGTTAGTGTTAGGTGTAACAGTTACAGTTAGGTTTATGGTTAAGTTTCAGGGTTAGGGTTAAGGTTTGGGTTTAGCCTTTGGCACAGGGTTAGGCTTCAGTGTTAGCTTTATGGTTAAAGATTAGGATTAGGGTTAGTGTGAGGGTTAATGGTAAGGGTCAAGATTAAGGGTTAGGGTTGGGGTTAGGGTTAGGTTTAGGGTTAGGGCTTAGGGTTAGGCTTAGGGTTAAGGGATAGGATTAGGGTTAAGTGTTGGGCTTATGGTTAGGGTTAAAGTTTAGTGTTAGGGTTAATGTTTAGTGTTATGGTCCAGTTTAAGTGTTAGGGTGAGGGTTAACAGTTAGGATTAGGCTTAGGGGTTAGGGATATAGTGAAGGTTCAGTGTTAGGGTTAGGTTTAGGGTTCAGGGTTAGGGTTAGCTTTAGGGGTTATGGTTAGGGTTAGGTGTTAGGTTAGTGTCAGGGTTAGGTCTAGTCGTGAGGGTAAGGTTTAGGGTTAGGTTTAAGAGCTAGGATTAGGTTTAATGGTTAGGATTAGGATTACGGTTAAAGGTTAGGGTAATGCTTAGGGGATAGGGTGAAGGGTGAAGGGTTAGGGCTTTTGTTAGGCATAGCGTTGGGGTTAGAACTAAGGGTTCCTGTCAGTGTTAGGGTTGTAGGCAGCGTTACGGTTAGGCTTAGCGGTGGAGAATTAGGGTTAGGGATTAGGTGTTACAGTTATGACTAGGAGATAGGGTTAGAATTATGGGATAGGGGATGTTCTCAGGGAATGGGTTATGCATTAACGTTACGTTAAGAGGTTAAAGTTAGGCTCACGGTGAGGTTTACGTGTTAAGGGGAGAAATAGGAACAGGGTTAGGTGCCATGTTCAGGGTTAGGGTTATCTGTTAAAGGTATCATTTATGCTTAGCGCACGGGCCCTGTCGGCATTAGGCTGGGGGGAGGTTAGGGGGCTGGGATTGTCACCGGGAACCCACTGTATCGGACTCTGGGTATGGGCCCGTGGATTTCATGCAGGACACAGTGGTAGAGCCTCCTTTCACACATGGCATGGGAGGATTGCAGGCTTTCTAAACTCTAAGAAAGCAAGAAGTCTGAGAATTAGATTTAGGGTTAGGATTAAGGTTAGGGTTCAGGATGAAGTGTAGTGTTATGGTGAGGGGATAGGGTTACAGATTAGGGTTACGGTTTAAGGTTACTGTTAGGTTTAACGGTTACAGTTCGTTTTGGGGTTGAGTTTTGCGGATAGGGTTAAGATGAGGGGTCAGGGTTTGGTACAGGGTTAGGGTTGTGTTAGGTTTAGGGTTGAAGATTAGGATTAGGGTTATAATTAAAGGTTAGCATGAGAGTTAACGGTTAAGATTAAGGTTAAGGGTTAGGGTTAGGGTTTAGGTTTAGGGTTAAGGGTTAGGGTTAGTTTTAGGGTTAGAGTTATGTGTTAGGGTTTGTATTAGAGGTTAGGGTTAGGTTTACTGTTCGTGGTTAGGGTTACGTTTAGGGTTTAGCATTAGGGTTAGGGTTTAGGTTTAGGGTAAGGGTTTAGAGTTAGTGTTGGGCTTTAGGCTCGGGGCTTAGGTTCAGGGTCAGGGGTTAGGGTTGGTGGTAGGGCTTAGATTTAGCGGTCAGTTTAAGGGCACAGGACCTGGTTAATCTACGGTGAGAGGGGTGTGGTCGGAGTCATCACGAAAGCACAACATCATTCCTTGCGCCCTGGGAGAAGACCTACCTGCAGGACTCAGGCGGAGCCTCATCTCACACATGGCATGGCTGTATTTTAGGCTTGCTTCACTCGGGAATGGAAGTAGTGTGAGAATTAAGGTTAGTGTTGGGGTTAGGGGTTTCGAGAAAGGTGTTAGGTTTGGAGTCAGGGTTAGGTGCTAGTGGTTATGGGTAGAGTTAGTGTTACGGGTTCGGTGTTAATTCTGGGTTAGGGGGCCAGGGGTAGGTTTAGGGTTGGGGTTAGTGTTATCGTTAGCGGTTAGGGTTAATGGATAGGGTTAGGGTTAAGGGTAGGCTTAGGGTTAGGGTTCAGGGTTAGGGTTAAGGTTTAGGGTTAGGGTCAGGGTTAAGGGTTAGGGTTAGGGTTAGGGTGTTATGGTTAAGGATTAGGTTTATTGTTCAGGTTTAAGGTTAGCATTAGGGGTTTGTGTTACTTCTAACTGTAGGTCAGTGTTGGGGTTAGAACTCTAGGCATTAAGGTAAAGGTTAGAGTTAGGGTTAAGAGTTGGGGTTATGTTTAATGGTTAGGATTGGGATTAGGGTTAAGGGTTAGGGTTAAGGTTAGGGGTTATGACTAAGGATCAACGGTTACGGTTATTTTTAGGCGTAGGGTTAGGGTAAGGGGTTAGGGTTAGTGTTAGTGTTGTTGGTAGGGTTAAGGTTAGGGTTGGTGTTTCAGAATTAGAGATTAGGTGTTATGCTTATGGCTAGGAGTTAGGGTTAGAATTACAGTATAGGGCTTGTTCTCAGGGTGTCATGCATTAACGTTTCGATATCGGGTTAAAGTTAGGGTTACGGTGAGGTTTACGTGTTAAGGTGAGCAGTAGTATCAGGGTTAGGTGTTATGTTCTGGGTTAGGGTTATGGGTGAGGGCTAGTGTTTATGCTTAGGTCATGGGCCCTGTATGCCCTACGAATCGAAGTTAGGGGTCGGTTGTGGTCCCTGGGAACCCACTCTATCGTACGCTGTGTATCGGCCTCTGGGTTTCTTGCAGGACACTGTGGCAGAGCCGGCTTTCATGCATGGCTTAGTAGGATTGTAGGCTTTCAAAACTCTGAGAAAGCAAGAAGTCTGAGAATTAGATTTCAGGTTAGGATTACGGTATGGTTTAGGGCTGAAGATTAGTGATAGGGTGAGGGCTTAGGGTTAGAGGTTAGGGTTAGGGTTAGGGTTGTTGGTAGGGTGAAGGTTAGGGTTGGCATTTTAGAATTAGGGATGAGGTCTTATGGTTATGGCTGGGGATTAGGATTAGAATTATGGGATGGGGCTTCTTCTCAGGGTGTTATGCATTAAGGTTAAGATAAGGGGATAAGTTAGGGTTACGGGGAGGTTTATGTTTTAAGGTGAGCAATAGGATCAGGGTCAGGTGTTATATTCAGGGTGAGGGTTATCTGTTAGGGGTAGTGTTTATACTTAGCGTACAGGCCCTGTCTGCACTGGGCGGGGGGCTGGGGTTAGGGGGATGGGATTGTCTCCGGGAACCCACTCTATCGTACCCTGGATATGGGCTCCTGGGTTTCATGCAGGACACAGTGGTAGAGCCCCCTTTTACTCATGGCATGGGAGGATTGTAGGCTTTCTAAACTCTGAGAAAGCAAGAAGTCTGACAATTAGATTTAGGGGTAGGATTATGGTAATGTTTAGCGAGGAAGATTAGTGTTAGGGTGGGCTCTTAGGGTTAGGGGTTAGGGTTAAAGGTTTGTGTTATTTTTAACAGTTACAGTTACGTTTATGGTTAAGTTTCAGGGTTAGGATTATGGTTTGGTTTTATCGTTTGGCACAGGGTTAGGCTTCAGTGTTAGCTTTATGGTTAAAGATTAGGATTAGGTTTACGGTTAAGGGTTAGTGTGAGGGTTAATGGTAAGGTTCAAGATTAAGGGTTAGGGTTGGGCTTAGGGTTAGGAATAAGGCTTCGTGTAACATTTAGGTTTAGAGTTAAGTGTTATGGTTATGGCTAGAGGTTATGGTTAGGTTTATTGTTCCTGGTTAGGGTTACATTTAGGGGTTCGGGTTACGGGTTAAGTTTAGGGTGAGTGTTTAGTGTTACTGTTGGGCGTTAGGATAAGGGCTGAGGTTTAGGGTTAGGATTTAGGTTTAGTGTTAGGGCTTAGATTTAGTGGTTAGTTTAAGGGCACATGCTGTGTTTAATCTATGGTGGGAAGGGTGCAGACTGGGTCGCCTCAACACCACACCATCGTACTTGGGCCTTGGGCCCAGACCTACATGCAGGACTCAGGCAGAGCCTCTTCTCACTCGTGGCATGGCTCTATTGTAGGCTTGGTCAACTCTGAGAACGAAGGAAGTGTGAGAATTAGGGTTATGGTTAGGGTTATGTGTTTGGGGTTAGAGGTTTGGGTTTGAGTGAAGTTTAGTGGTTAGGAATTAGAAGTTAGGATTAGTGTGTCAGGGGTTAGGTGTTAGGTTTTTGTAAGGGGCTAGCGTTAGATTTAGGTTTAGGGTTAATGTTCAGGTGGGTTAGGGGTCAGCGTTAGGGTTAGGCTTACAAGACAGGATTAAGGTAAAGGGTGAAGGCTTAAGATTAGCAGTAAGGGTTAAGGTTAGGGTTAAGGGTTAGGGTTTCGGTCCAAGTTAAGGGTGAGAGTGAGGGTTAACAGTTGCGATTAGGGTAATGGTTTAGGGATAGTAATAGGTTTAAGGGATAGGGTTAGGGTTAGGTTTAGGGTTCGGGGTTAGGGTTAGCATTAGCGGTTAGGGTTAGGGTTAGGGGTTAGGGTTACAGTTAGGGTTAGGTCTAGGCATTATGGTAATGGTTCGTGTTAGGGTTAAGAATTAGGGTTAGGTTTAATTGTTAGGATTATGATCAGGGTAATGGTTAGGGTTAGGGTTAGCGGTTAGAGTTAGGGTTAGTGTTAGGGTTGTTTGTAGGGTGAAGGTAATGTTTAGCAGTTTAGAATTAAGGTTAGGGATTAAGTGTTACGGTTATGCTAGGAGTTAGGCTTAGAATTAAGGGATAGGGTTTGTTCTTAGGGTAAGTGTTATGCAATAACATTAGGATAGGGGTTAAAGTTAGGGTTACAGTGAGGTTTACGTGTTAAGGTGAACAATAACATCAGGGTTAGGTGTTATGTTCAGGGTTAGGGTTATGGGTGAGGTGCAGGGTTTTTGCTTAGGGCATGGGCCCTGTCAGCACTAGCAGGGGGAGTTAGGGGGCTGTGATTGTCCCCGGGAACCCACTCTATCGTACACAGAGTATGGGCTCCTGGGTTTCATGCAGGACACTGTGGCAGAGCCAGCTTTCACGCATGGCTTTGGAGAATTGTAGGCTTTTAAAACTCTGAGATAGCAAGAAGTCTGAGAATTAGATTTAGGGTTAGGATTATGGTTAGGGTTAGGGATGAAGATTAGTCAGGGAGAGGGCTTAGGGTTAGGGCTTAAGCTTCGAGTGAGGATTAGGGGTTAGGGAGTAGGTGTTGGGTTTAGTGATAGGGTTAGGGCTTAGGGGTTAGGGTTGGGTTAGGGGCTAGGGTTAGATTTAGAGTGGGGTTAGGGTTAGCGTTAGGGGTTAGGGTTAGGGTTAAGGGATAGGATAAGGGTTAAGCGTTAAGGCTTAGGGTTAGCGTTAAGTGTTAGGTTTAGTTTTAAGGGTTAGGGTTACAGTTCAAGTTAAGGGTTAGTGTGGGGTTAACGGTTAGGGCTAGGGTTATGGGTTAAGGATAGAGTTAGGTTTAAGGCTTAGGATTAGGGTTCAGTGTTAGGGTTAGCATTAGGGATTAGGGTTAGGGTTAGGGGTTACGTTTACTCTTAGGGTTTGGTCTAGGCATTAGGGTACGTGTTAGTGTTAGGCTTAAGAGTTAGGGTTAGGTTTAATTGTTAGGATTAGGATCAGGGTTAAGGGTTAGGGTTAAGTGTCAAGTGTTACGGTTATTTTTAGGTGTACGGTTAGGGTTAGCGGTTAGGGTTAGGGTTAGTTTGTAGGGATAAGGTAATGCTTAGCAGTTTTGAATTAGCCTTAGGGATTAGGTGTTACAATTGTGGCTAGGAGTTAGGGTTAGAATTAAGGGATAGGGGTTGTTCTTAGGGTAAGTCTTATGCATTAACGTTAGGATAACAGGTTCAAGTTAGATTTATGGTGAGGTTGATGTGTTAAGGTGAGCAATAGTATCAGGGTGAGCTGTGATGTTCAGGGTTAGGGTTATGGGTGAGGGGTAGTGTTTATGCTTATATCACGAGCCCTCTCTGCTCTAGGAGGGGGCTTAGAGGGCTGGGATAGATGCCGGAAGCCACTCTATCATACACTGGGTATGGGCCCCTTGGTTTCATGCCGGACACAGTGGCCGAGCCTCCTTCTACACATGGCATGGGAGGATTGTAGGCTTTGTAAACTCTGAGAAAGCAAGAAGTCTGAGAATTAAATTTAGGGCTAGGATTAGGGTTAGGGTTAGCAATATAGGTTACTGTTATGGTGAGGGCTTAGGGTTAGGGGTTTCAGTTAGGGTCAGGGTTAAAGGTTAGTGTTAGGTTTAACAGTTACAGTTAGGTTTAGGGTTAAGCTTTAAGGTTTAAGCTTAGGGTTAAGATTAGGGGTTAGGTTTTGGTACAGGGTAAAGGTTAAGTGCTAGGTTTAGGCTTAAAGATTAGGATTAGGGTTAGGGTTAAGGTTTAGTGTGAGGGTTAACGGTTAGGGTTAAGGTTAAGTGTTAGGTTTATGGGTTAGGGTTAGGGTTAAGTGTTCATGTTAGGTTTAGGGTTAGAGTTAAGTGTTATGGTTAGGGTTAGGGGTTTGGGTTAGGTTTAGGGTTCATGGTTAAGGTTACATTTAGGGGTTAGGTTTAGGGTAAGCGCTTAGTGTTAGTGTTGGGCATTAGGGTCAGGGCTTAGGTAGGGTTAGGGGTTAGGGTCAGTGTTTGGGCTTTGATTTGGCGGTTAGTTTAAGGGTACAGGACCTGTGTAATCTATGGTGAGAAGGGTGCAGAATGTTTCCATGTGACACCACACCATCGGATCCTGGGCCTTTGGCCCAGACCTACTTGCAGGACTCATGCGGAAACTCTACTCACGCATTGCATGGTTGTATTTTAGGCTTGGTTAACTCTGAGAATGGAAGTAGTGTGAGAAATAGGGTTATGGTTAGGGTTAAGGGTTTGGTGTTAGGGGTTAGGGTTCAAGTGAGGTTTAGTGGTTAGGGACTAGGATTTAGGGTTAGTGTTAGGGTTAGGGGTTAGTTTTGCGTTAGTGGCTAGGGTTAGATTTATGGTTGGGGTTAGTGTTAGGGTTAGGATTAGGCATCAGGGTTAGTGTTAGGGTTAAAGGATAGGATTGGAGTTAAGTGTTTAGGCTTAGGGTTTGTGTTAAGTGTTAGGGTTGGGGTTTAGGCTTAGGGTTACGGTTTGAGTTAAGCTCTAGGGTGAGGGTTAAAGATTAGGCTTAGGATTATTGGTTAGGGATAGAGTTATGTTTAAGGGTTAGGGATAGGGTTAGGTTTAGGGTTCAGTGTTAGGGTTAGCATTAGAGGTTAGGGTTAGGGTTAGGGGTTAGGCGTAGTGATGTATTAAGGGCTATGGTTAGAATTAGGATTGGGGTTAGTGTTAGGTTTAGGGTTAGGGGTTAGGTTTAGGGTTAAGGGATAGGATTATGGTTAAGGGTTGGGCGTAGGTTTAGGGTTAAGATTTAGTGTTAGGGTCCGGTTTAAGGGTTAGGGTGAGGGTTAACGGTTAGGGTTAGGGTTGGGGTTAGGGGTTAGGGATATAGTTAGTATTAAGTGTTAGGGTTAGGTTTAGGGTTCAGGGTTAGGGTTAGCTTTAGGGGTTATGATTAGGGTTAGGTGTTAGTTTAGTGTTAGTGTTAGGTCTAGGCGTCAGGGTAAGGTTTAGGGTTAGGGTTAAGAGCTAAGGTTGGGTTTAGTGGTTAGGATTAGGATTAGGGTTAGGAGTTAGGGTAAAGGGTCAAGGGTTAGCATTATTTTTAGTCATAGCTTTGGCGTTAGGAGTAAGGGTTAGGTTCAGTGTTAGGGTAACAGTAGGTTACCGTAACAGTAACTACGTAGAGTAACAGTTAGTGTTAGTGGTTTAGAATTAGGGTTAGGGATTAGTTGTCACAGTTATGACTAGGAGATAGGGTTAGAATTATGGGATAGGGCTTAATCTCAGGGTAAGTGTTATGCATTAACGTTAGGATAAGGGGTTAAAGTTCAGGTTACGGTGAGGTTTACATTCTAAGGTGAGCAATAGAATCAGGGTTAAATGTTATTTTCAGGGTTAGAGTTTTTGGTGAGGTGTAGAGTTTATGCTTAGGGCACGGGCCTTGTCTGCATTAGGCGGGGGGGGGGGGTTAGGGGGCTGGGATTGTCACCAGGAACCCACTCTATCGTACTCTGGCCATGGGCCCCAGCGGTTCATTCAGGACACAGTGGAAGAGCCTCCTTTCACGCATGGCATGGGAGGATTGTACGCTTTCTAAACTCTAAGAAAGCAAGAAGACTGAGAATTAGATTTAGGGTTAGGGTTAGGGTTCGGGTTAAGGATCAAGGTTAGTGTTAGGGTCAAGGCTTAGAGTTAGGGGTTACGGGTAGCGTTACAGGTTACTCTTAGTTTTAACCGTTACAGTTAGGTTCAGGGTTAAGGTTTATGGTTAGGTTTAAGGTTAGGGTTTAGGGTTTGGTACAGGATTAGGGTTAAATATTAGGTTTAGGGTTAAAGATTACGATTAAGGTTAGGTTTAAAGGTTAGTGTGAGGGTTAACAGTCAGGGTTAAAGTTAAGAGTTAGGGTTAGGGTTAGTGTTAGGATTAAGGGTTCATGTTAGGTTTAGGGTTAGAGTTAAGTGCTATGGTTAGCGCTCGAGGTTAGGGTTAGGTTTAGGGTTCACAGTTAGGGTTACGTTTAGAGGTTAGCATTAGGGTTAGGGATTAGCTTTAGGGTAAGAGTTTAGAGTTAGTGTTGGGCTTTAGGCTCAGGGCTTAGGTTTAGGGTCAGAGGTTAGGGTTGATGTTAGGGCTTAGATTTAGTGGTTAGTTTAAGGGCACAGGACCTGTTTATTCTACAGTGAGAGGGGTTAGGGTTAGGGTTAGGGTTGTCGTAGGGGTTAAGGTTAGATTTAACCTTGGGGTTAGTGTTAGGGTTAGGATTAGGGGGTTAGTGTTAGGGTTAGGGGTTAAAAACACCTACAGCCAGCCCTAACCTGATTTCTGACACTTCTTCCATTCTCAGAGTTAACCAAGCCTACAATACAGCCATGTCATGCGTGAGAAGAGGCTCCACCTGAGTCCTGTATGTAGGTCTTGGCCCAAGGCCCAGCGTACGGTGGTGTTGTGTCGCAGCGACCCTGTGCACCACTCTCACCATAGATTAAACAGGTCCTGTGCCCTTAAACTAACCGCTAAATCTCAGCCCTAACACTAATCCTAACCCCTAACCCTAAAAGTTATCCTTAACCCTAACTGTTAACACTCAAACTAACCCTTAACTCTAACCCTTGTCATGATCTTTAACCCTAACCCTAACACTTAACCCTAACCCTGTACCAAACCATAACCCCTAAGCTTAACCCTAACCCTAAACCTAAACCCTAAGTCTAACTGTAACTGTTAAACCTAACAGTAACTTTTAACCCTAAAACTAACCGTATCCCCTTACCCGAAGCCCTCACCCTAAGATTAAACTTCATCCCTAACCATAACGATAATCCTAACCTTAAATCTAATTCTCAGACTTCTTACTTTCTTAGAGATTTGAAAGCTTACAATCCTCCTTTACCATGCGTGAAATCAGGCTCTGCCAGACTGTCCTACAAGAAACTCATGGGCCCATACCCTGCATACGATAGAGTGGGTTTCTGGTGACAATCGCATCCCCCTCAATCCCACTCCTAGGGCAGACAGGGCCCATACCCTAAGCAAAACCCTACCCCTCACTCATAATTCTAACCCTGATCCTATTGCTCACCTTAACACATAAACCTCACCGTAAACCTAACTTTAACCACTTATCCTAACATTAATGCATAACACTTATGCTAAGAACAACCCCTATCACTTAATTCTAACCCTAACTCCTAGCCATAACAGTAACCCCTAATCCCTAACCCTAATTCTAACCACTAAACATTACCTTAACCCTACAAACAACCCTAATACTAACCCTAACTTTAACGCTAACCCTAACCTTATCCCTAAACATAACCTTAAAAGTTTACCCTAAACCCTAACCCTATCCCCTAACCCTAAGCCTAACCCTTAATTCTGATCCTAATCCTAACAATTAAACCTAACCCTAACCCTTAACCCTAACACTAACCCTTACCTTAATGCCGAGACCTAATCTTAGCAGTAAAGCTACCTCTAACCCTAACCCTAGACCTTAAACCTAACACTATCCCTAACTTATAACCCTAACCCTAACTGTTAACCCTCACCCTAACCCTTAACTCGGACCATAACCCTAACCCTTAACCCTAACCCTATCCCTTAATGCTAACCCTAAGCCTTAACCCTTAACCCTAATCCTATCCCTTAACCCTAACCCTAACCCCTAACCCTAACCCTAACCCTAACCCCAACCCTAAATCTATCTCTAGTCCCTAACCCAACCCTAACCGTTAACCCCTAATGCTAACATTAACCCTAACCCCTAATCCCTAACACCTAACCCTCACGCGAACACTAACCCCTAACCCCAAACACCTAACCCTAATCATAACCATAATTCTCACACTTCCTCCATTCTCAGAGTTAGCCAAGCCTACAATAAAACCATGCCATGCGTGAGAAGAGGCTCTGCCTGAGACCTGCATGTAGGTCTGGGCCCAAGGCCTAGGGTACGATGGTGTGGTGTGGCGATGACCCATTCTGCACACTTCTCACCATAGATTACACAGGTCCTGTGCCCTTAAAATAACCTCTAAATCTAAGCCCTAACGCTAACTCTAACACTAACCCTTAACCCTAAACTTAAGCCCTGACCCTAACGCCCAACACTAACATTAAACCCTTACCCTAATCCTTACCCATAACCCTAATGCCTAAACGTAACACTAACGATGAACCCTAAACCTAACCCTAACCCCAAACCCTAACCATAACACTTAACTCTAACCCTAAACCTAACACGAACACTTAAACCTAAACTTAACCACTAACCCTAACACTTAACCTTAACCCTAACCGTTAACTCTCACACTAACCCTTAAACCTAACCCTAATCGTAATCTTTAACCCTAAACCTAACAGTTAACCCTTACCCTGTACCAAAACCTAACCCCTAACCTTAACCTTAACCCTAACACTTGACCCTAAAGCTAACTGTAACCATTAAACCTAACACTAACCTTTAACCCTGACCGTAACTCTAACCCCTAACCCTAAGCCCTCACCCTAATGCTAAACTTTATCCTTAACACTAACCATAATCCTATCCCTAAATCTAATTCTCAGACTTCTTGCTTTCTCAGAGTTTAGAAAGCCTACAATCCTCCCATGCCATGCGTGAAAAGAGGCTCTGCCACTGTGTCCTGCATGAAACCCAGGGACCAATACCCAGTGTACGATAGAGAAAGTTCTCGGCCACAATCCTAGACCCCTAATCCTCCAGCCTAGTGCAGACAGGGCCCGTGCCCTAAGCATAAAAAGTACGCCTAACATATAACCCTAACCTTGAACGTAACACCTAACCCTGATCCTACTGCTCACCTTATCATGTAGACCACACTGTAACCCTAACTTTAACCGCATCTCCTAAAGTTAATGCATAACACTTACACTGAGAACAACGCCTATCCCATAATTCTAACCCTAAATCTTAGCCATAACCATAAAACCTAATCCCTAACCCTAATTCTAAACTGCTAACCCTAACCTTAACACTACCAACAACCCTAACACTAACCCTAACCCTAACCCTCACCCTCACCCCTAATCCTACCCTATGCCTAAAAGTAACCCTAACTCCTAACCCTTATCCCTAACCAAAAGCCCTGTCCCTAACCATAAGACTTGAGTCTCACCCTTATACCCTAACCCTAATACGAATCCTTAAGCCTAACCCCCAATCCTAACAATTAACCTTAACCCTAACTGTTAACGCTCACCCTAACCCTTAAATCAGACCAAAACCCTAACACTTAACCCTAACCCTAATCCCTAATGCTAACCCTAAGCCTTAACCCTTTACCCTAATCCTATCCCTTAAGCCTAACCCTAACCCTAATTCCTAACCCTAACCATAATCCCTAACCCTAACCCTAACACTAACCCTAACTCTGAATCTAACCCTAGCCCCTAAACCAACACTAACCCCTAACCCCTAACCCTAACACTAACACTAACTCCTAATTTCTAACCCCTGAACCACACTCGAACCCTAACTCCTAACCCCAAACAATTAACCATAACCATAACCCTAATTCTCACACTTCCTCCATTTTCAGAGTTCACCAAGCCTACAATAGAGCCATGCCATGAGTGAGAAGAGGCTCCGCCTGAGTCCTGCATGTAGGTCTGGGCCCAAGGCCCAGGTACGATGGTGTGGTGTCAAGGGGACCAATTCTGCACCCTTCTCACCATAGATTAAACAGGTCCTGTGCCCTTAAACTAACCGCTAAATCTAAGCCCTAACACTAAACCTAAACGCTAACCCTAAACCTAAGCCCTTATCCTAATGCCCAACACTAACACCAAACACTCACCCTAAACCTAACCCGTAACCCTAACCCCTAAACGTAACCCTAACCATGCACCCTATATCTAACCCTAACCCCTAACCCTAACCATAACACTTAACTCTAACCCTAAACTAACATAAACCCTTAACACTAAACCTAATCCCTAACCCTCATGCTTAACCCTAACCGTTAATCCTCACACTTACCCTTAAACCTAACCCTAATTGTAATCTTTAACTCTAAACTTAACACTTAAACCTTAACCTGTACCAAAACCTATCCCCTAAACTGAACCCTAACACTAAACCTTAACGCTAAACCTAACTGTAACTGTTAAACCTAACACTAACCTTTAACTCTGACCCTAAACCTAACCCCTAACCCTAAGGCATCACCTTAACACTAAACTTCATCCCTAATTCTAACCATAATCCTAACCCTAAATCTAATTCTCAGACTTTTTCTTTCTCAGAGTTTAGAAAGCCTATAATCCTCCCATGCCATGTGTGAAAGGAGGCCCTGCCACTGTGTCCAGCATGAAACCCAGGGGCCAATACCCAGCATACGATAGAGTGATTTCCCGGCGAATATGCTAGCCCCCTAACCTCTCCGCCTAGTGCAGACAAGGCACGTGCCCTAAGCATAAACACAACCCCTAACCAATAACCCTAACCATAACTGTTAACTCTCACCCTAACATTTAACCCTGATACTAACCCTAACCCGTAAACCTATCCCCAAACCTTTACCCAAAGCCTAAGCCTTAACTCTAACACTATCATTTAACCCTAGCCCTAACCCCTAAATGTTACACTAACCATGAACCCTAAGCCTAACCGTAACCCCTAACACTAACCATAACACTTAACTGTAACCCTAAACCTAACAAGACCCCTTAACCCTAACACTAACCCCTAACCCTAGCCCTTAAACTTAACCCTAAACTTTTACCCTCACACTAACCTTTAACACTAACCATAATGCTAATCTTTAACCCTAAACCTAACACTTAACTCTTACCCTGTACGAAACCCTAACCCCTGACCTTAACCCTGACAATAAACCTTAACCCTAAACCTAACTTTAACCATTAAAACTAACACTAACCTTAACCCTAACTCTAACCCTAACCCTTAACCCTAAGCCCTCACCCTAACACTAATCGTCATCCCTAATCCTAACCATAATCCTAACCCTAAATCTTAATCTCAGACGTCTTCCTGTCTCAGAGTTTAAAAAGCCCTCACCCTAAAATTTAACCCTAAACCTAACTGTAACTGTTTAAACTAACGCTAATCTTTAACCCTAACCCTAACCCTTAACCTGAACCCTAAGCCAAACTCTTAACCCTAATCCTATCCCTTAACCCTAACTCTAATCCCTAACTTGAACGCTAACACTAACCCCAACCCTAAACCTAACCCTAGCCCCTAACCCAACCCTCACCCCAACCCCTAACCCTAACACTAACCCTAACCCCTAATGCCTAACCCCTAACCCTCATTTGAACACTCTTTCCTAAACCCAAATCCCTAACCCTAACCATAACCCTAATTCTCACACTTCTTCCATTCTAAGAGTTAACCAAGCCTACAGTACAACCATGCCATGCATGAGAACAGGCTCCCCCTGATTCCTGCATGTAGGTCTGAGCCCAAGGCCCAGGGTACAATGCTGTGGTGTCTCAGTGACCGATTCCACACCCTTCTCACCATAGATTAAACAGGTCCTCTGACCTTAAACTAATCGCTAAATCTAAGTCCTAACACTAACACTAACCCCTACCCTAAACAGAAACCCTGACCCAAACTCCCTTCACTAACACTATACCCTTACACCAAACCTAACCCCTAAACCTAACCCCTAAACTTAACCTTAACCATGAACCCTAAACCTGAACCTAAACCCTAACACTTAAGTGTAACCCTAAACCTAACACGAACCCCTAATCCTAACCCTAAACCCTAACCCTAACCCTTCACCTTAACCCTAACCGTTAACCCTCAGCTAACCCTTAAACCTAACACTAATCCTAATCTTTACCCCTAAGCCGAACACTTAACCCTAACCCTGTACCAAACCCTAATCCCTAACACTAAGCCCTCTCCCTAACACTAAACTTCATCCCTAACCCTAACCGTAATCCTAACCCTAAATCTAATTCTCAGACTTCTTGCTTTCTCAGAGTTTAGAAAGCCTACAATCCTCCCATGCCATGCATGAAAGGAGGCTCTGCCACTGTGCCCTGCATGAAACCCAGAGGCCCATACCCAGCATACGATAGAGTGGGTTCCTGGTGACAATCCCAGCCTCCGAGCCCCCCCACCTAGTGAAGACAGGGCCTGTGCCCTAAGCATAAACACTGCCCCTAACCCATAACCATAACGCTGATCATAACATCTGACCCTGATCCTATTGCTCACCTTAACATGTAAAACTCACCATAACCCTAACCCTAACCCCTTATCCTAACGTTAATGAATAATACTTACCCTGAGGACAACACCTATCCCATAATTCTAACCCTAACTCTTATTCATAACTGTAAAACCTAATACCTAATTGTAAGCTGCTAACCTTAAATTTAACCCTACCAACAGCCCTAACACTAACCCTAACCCTAACCCTTGATCCTTAACCCTAAACCCTAACCCTAACCCTAACCCTAAGTATAAACTCTACCCCTCACCCATAACCCTAACCCTGAACATAAAACCTAACCCTGATCCTATTGCTCACCTTAACACGTAAAGCTCACCGTAACACTAACTTTAACCGCTTACCCTAACTATAAGCATAAAACTGACCATGAGACCAACCCCTATGCCATAATTCTAACCCTAACTCCTTACCATAACCATTACACCTAATCCCTAACCCTAATTCTAAACTGCTAAACCTAACCTTAAGCCTACAAAAAACCTTAACGGTAACACTAACCCTAACACCTAATCCTAACCCTGTGCCTGAAAATAAACCTAACCCTTAACCTTTAACCCTAATGCTAACCCATAACCCTAACCATAGCACTTTACTCTAACCCTAAATCTAACACGAACGCTTAACACTAGCCCTAAACCCTAACCCTAACCCTTAAACACAAACCTAACCGTTAACACTCACACTAACCGTCAACCCTAATCCGAATTCTAATCTTTAACCCTAAACCTAACACTTAACCCTAACCCTGTACCAAACCCTAACCCCTAACCATAACCCTCACCCTAAAACGTAACCCTAAACCTAACTGTAACCGTTAAACCTAACTCTAACATTTAACCTTAACTCTACCCATAATCCCTAGCCCTAATCCCTCACCCTAGCACTAACCTCATTCCTAACCCTAACTATAATCCTAACCCTAAATCTAATTATCAGACTTCTTGCTTTCTCAGCGTTAGAAAGCCTACAATCCTCCCATGCCATGAATAAAAGGAGGCTCTACCACTGTGTCCTGCCGGAAACCCCAGTGCCCATACTCAGCATACACTAGAGTGGTTCCCGATGACAATCGCAACCCCAAACCCCTCCCCCCCTGCCTAGTGCAGACAGGGCCCGAGTCGTAAGCATAAACCCTACCCCTCACCCCTAACCATAACCCTGAACATAATACCTGACCCTGATCCCATTGCTCACCTTAAAATGTAAATTTCACCATAACCCTAAATTTAACCCCTTATCATAACGTTAATGCATAACACTTACCCTGAGAACAACTCCTATCTCTGAATTCTAACCCTAACTCCAAGCCATAACCATAACACCTAATCCCTAATGCGAATTCTAAACTGCTAACCCTAACGTTAAACCTACCATCAAACCAAACATTACCCTAGCCCCTAACTTTAAAACTATGCCTAAAAATAACCCTAACACTTCACCCTTAATCCTAACCCCTAACTCTAACCCTAACCCTATCCCTAAGACCCTAACCATAACCCTAACTGTTAACCCTCACCCTAACACGTAACCCTGACCTTAACCCTAAACCTTAACTCTAACCCTTAACCCTAACCCTAAGCCAAACCCTTAACCATAATCCTATCCTTTAACCCTAAACGCTAACCCTAATATTAACCCCAACCCTAAACGTAACCCTAGCACCCTAACCCAAACCCAACAACTAACCCCTATCCCTAACACTAACCCTAACTCCTAATCCCTAGGACCTAACCCTGACTCGAACCATAATCCCAAACTCCAAACCCCTAACCCAAACCCTAACCCTGATTCTCACACTACTTCCATTCTCAGAGTGAAGCAAGCCTACAATACAGCTATACTATGCGTGAGATGAGGCTCCACCTGAGTCCTGCATGTAGGTCCTTTCCCAAGGATCAGGGAACGATTTTGTGCTTTCGTGGAGACTCCGACAGCACCCTTGTCACCGTAGAAAAAACAGGTCCTGTGCCCTTAAACTAACAGCTAAATCTCAGCCCTAACACTAACACTAACCCCTAACCGTAAACATAAGCTCCGACCGTAACGCTGAACACGAACTCTAAAACCTTACCCTAAACCTAAGCCCTAACCCTAACACTAACCCCTAAACATAACACTAACCATGAACCCTAAACCTAACCCTAACCATAACACTTAACGCTAACCCTAAAGCCTACACGAAGACTTATTCCTAACACTAACAAAAACCCTAGCCCTTAGTCTTGATCCTTATCATTAACCCTCACACTAGCCCTTAACCCTAACCCTAATCCTAATCTTTAACCCTAAAGCTAAAACTTAAGCCTAACACTGTACCAAACGCTAAACTTTAACCTTAACCCTGACCCTAAAACATAACCATAAACCTGACTGTAACGGTTAAACCTAACACTAACCTTTAACCCTAACCACTGACCTTAAGAACGCACCCTAACACTAACCTTCATCCCTAAACATTACCATAAACCTACCCCTAAATCTAATTCTCAGACTTCTTGCTTTCTCAGAGTTTAGAAAGCCTACAATTCTCCCATGTCATGAGTAAAAGGAGGCTCTGCCACTGTGTCCTGAAAGAAAGCCGGGGGCCCATAACTAGTGCATGATAGAGCGGGTTCCCAGTGGCAATCCTAGTCCCTAACCCCCCCCTCCTGGTGAAGACAGGGCCCGTGCGCTAAGCAAAAACACTATCCCTAACTGATAACCCTAACTCCAAACATAAAACTTAACCCTGATCCTGTTGCTCACCTTAAAACATAAACCTAACCATAACCCTAATTTATCCACTTATCTTAACGTTAATGCATAGCACCCAAAGAAGAAGCCCTATCCCATAATTCTAAACCTAACCCCTAGCCATAACCATAACACCTCATCCATATTCTAAAGTGCCAACCCTAAACTTCAACCTACCATCAACCCTAACCCTAACCCTAACCCTTAACCCTAAGCCCTCACCCTAACACTAATCTTCATCCCTAAACCGTGCCGTAATCCTAACCCGAAATCTAATTCTCAGACTTCTTGCTTTCTCAGAGTTTTGAAAGCCTACAATCCTACTAAGCCATGCATGAAAGCCAGCTCTGCCACAGTGTCCTGCATGAAACCCAGAGGCCCATACACTGCGTACGATAGAGTGGGCTCCCAGCGACCATCACAGACCCCTAACTTCGCCTCCTAGTGCATACAGGGCCCGTGCCCTAAGGATAAACCCTACCCCTCACCCATAACCCTAACCCAGAACATAACACCTAACCCTGATCCTACTGCTCACCTTAACAGGTAAAGCTCACCATAACCCTAACTTTAACACCTTATCTTAACGTTAATGCATGACACCCTGAGAACAAGCACTATACTGTAATTCTAACGCTAACTCCTAGCCATAACCATAACACCTGATCCCGAATTCTGAAACGCCAACCCTAACCTTAACCCTACCAACAACACTAACACTAACCCTAACCCCTTACCCTAACCCCACGCATAAAAATAACCCTAACCGTTGATCCTTAGTCATAACCCCTAACCTTAACCCTAACACTTAACCCTAATCCCAAGCCTAACCATTAAACATAACCCTAACACTTAACCCTAAACCTAACCTTTACCTTAATGCCTAGAGATCTAACCCTAACACTGACTTACAGTTAACACTAACCCTAACCCCCTAATGTTAACCTTAAACCTGAACCATAAACCTAACCCTTAACCCTAATTCTATCCCTAAACCCCCAACCCTATCCCTAACTGTTAACCCTCACCCTAACCCTTAACCCTGACCCTAACCATAAACCTGAACCCTAACCCTAAGCCTAACCCTTAACCCTAACCCTATCCCTTAACCCTAACGCCTAACCCTAACGCTAACTCCAAACCTAAACCTTACCCTGGCCCCCTAAACCAGACTTAACACCTAACCCGTAACACTAACTCTAACCCTAACCACTAATACCTAGCACCTAACCCTGACTCCAAGCCTAACCCCTAACTCGAAACCGCTAACCCCAACCCTAACCCTAATTCTCACACTACTTCCATTCCCGAGTGAAGCAAGCCTACAATACAGCCATGCCATGTGTGAGATGAGGCTCCGCCTGAGTCCTGCATGTAGGTCTTGTCCCAGGGCCCAGGGAATGATGTTGTGCTTTCGTGATGACTCCGACCGCACCCCTCTCACCGTAGATTAACCAGGTCCTGTGCCCTTAAACTGACCGATAAATATAAGCCCTACCACCAACCCTAACCCCTGACCCTGAACCTAAGCCCCGAGCCTAAAGCCCAACACTAACTCTAAACCCTTACCCTAAACCTAATCCTTAACCCTAATGCTAACCCCTAAACGTAACCCTAACTGTGGACAGTAAACCTAACCCTAACCTCTAACACAAACCCTAACACATAACTCGAACCCTAAAACTAACCCTAACCCTTAACCCTAAACCTAAACCTTAACCCTAACTCTTAACCTTAACCCTAACCGTTAACTCTCACGCTAACCTTTAATCCTAACCCTAATCCTAATCTTCAACCGTAAACCTAAAACTTAACCCTAACCCTGTATCTAACCCGAACCCTATACCAAACCCTAACCCCTCATCTTAACCCTAACCGTAAACCTCAACCCTAAACCGAACTGTAACCGTTAAACCTAAGAGTAACCTTTAACCCTAACCCTAATCTCTAACCCTAAGCCCTCACCCTAACACTAAACTTCATCCTTAACCCTAACCATAATCCTAACCCTAAATCTAATTTTCAGACTTCTTGCTTTCTTAGAGTTTAGAAAGCCTGCAATCCTCCCATGCCATGCGTGAAAGGAGGCTCTACCACTGTGTCCTGCATGAAACCCACGGGCGCATACCCAGAGTACGATACAGTGGGATCCTGGTGACAATCCCAGTCCTCTAACCTCCCCCCACCCCCGCGTAAGGCAGACAGGGCCCATGCGCTAAGCATAAACAATACCTGTAACACATATCCCTCACCCTGAACATAACACCTAACCCTGTTCCTATTTCTCCCCTTAACAGGGAAACCTCACCGTGAGCCTAACTTTAACCTCTTATCCTAACGTTAGTGCATAACCCATTCCCTGAGAACAACCCCTATCCCATAATTCTAACCCTATCTCCTAGTCGTCACTGTAACACCTAATCCCTAACCCTAATTCTAAACCGCTAACTCTAACCGTAACCCTGCCTACAACCCTAACACTGACAGTAACCCTTACTTCTAACCCCAACGCTATGCCTAACAAAAACCCTTAACCCTTCACCCTAACCCCTAAGCCTTACCCTAACCCTTAACCCTAATCCTAATCCTATCCATTAAACCTAACCCTAGCTCTTAAAGCTAACCCTAAACCTTACCCTCACGACTAGACCTAACCCTGACACTAACCTAACACCTAACCCTAACCATTACCCCTACAGCTAACCCTAACCCTGAACCCTAAACCTAACCCTAACACTGAACCCTCACTATATCCCCAAGCTCTAAGCCTAATCCTAACCGTTAACCCTCACCCTAACACTTAAACTGGACCATAACACTAAACATTAACCCTAACACTAAACTTTAAACCTAAACCTGAGCCCAACCCTTAACCCTAATCCTATCCTTTTACCCTAAACCTAACTCCTAAACCTAACCCTATCACTAACCCCAATCCTAATTCTAACCATACCCCTTCATAAAACACTAACTCCTAACCCTAACACTTACCAAAAACCCTAATCGCTAATCCCTAACACTAACGCTTAACCTTTACCGTAACCGTTAACCCTCACCCTAACCCTTAACGCTGACCCTAACCTTAACCTTTAATCTAAGCCTGACCCTTAACCCTAACAGTAAGGAAAACCCTCACGCCAACCTTATCCCTTATCCCTAACCCTAACACTACAGCTAAAAATAACACTAACCTTTGATCCTTAAACCTAACCCCTAACACTTACTTTAACCCCAAACCCTAACCCTAATCCTAAGCATTAAACCTAACCCTATCTCTTAACCCTTACTCTAACGCCTAGATCTAACCCTAAATCTAACCTACCACCTAATCCTAACCTTAAGCCCTAATGCTAACTCTAACCCTGAACCCTAAACCTACCCGTAAACCCTTAACACTAACCCTATCCATAAACCTTAACCCTGACTCTAACCATTACCCGCACCCAAACATTTAACCCTGACCCTAACCCTAATCCTTAACGATAAACTTAACACTAAACCCCAACCCTAAGCCCAGCACTTAACCCTAATCCTAACCCTTGACCCTAAGCCTAACCCTAACCCCTAACCCTAAACCTAAGCCTAACCCCAACCTGAACCCTTAATCTTGACCCTTACCCTTAACCCTCACACTAACCCTACTGCTAATCTTTAACCATGAAGCTAACACTGAAGCCTACCCCTGTGCCAAACGCTAAACCCAAACCTTAACCCTAACCCTGAGACTTAACCGTAAACCTAACTGTAACTGTTAAACCTAACACTAACCTTTAACCCCAACCCCTAACCCAAGACCCCACCCTGACACTAATCTTCATCCCTAAACATTACCAGAATCCTACCCCTAAATCTAATTCTCAGACTTCTTGCTTTCTCAGAGTTTAGAAAGCCTACAATGCTCCCATGCCATGAGTAAAAGGGGGCTCTGCCACTGTGTCCTGCATGAAACCCAGGAGCCCATACCCAGCGTACGATAGAGTGGGTTCCCGGGGACAATCCCATCCCCCTAACCCCCGCCCCCCGCCCAGTGCAGACAGGGCCCGTACGCTAAGTATAAACACTACCCATAACAGAGAACCCTCACCCTGAACATAACACCTAACCCTGATCCTATTGCTCACCTTAAAACATAAACCTCCCTGTAACCCTAACTTAGCCCCTTAACTTAACGTGAATGCATAACACCTTGAGAAGAAGCCCTATCCCGTAATTCTAATCCTAAACCATAGTCATAACCGTAACACCTCATCCCTAATTCTAAAACGTCAACCCTAACCTTCACCCTACCAGCAACCCTAACCCTAACCCTAACCCCTAACCCTAAGCCCTCACCCTAACCACTAATCTTCATCCCTAAACCGTGCCGTAATCCTAACCCGAAATCTAATTCTCAGACTTCTTGCTTTCTCAGAGTTTTGAAAGCCTACAATCCTACTAAGCCATGCATGAAAGCCGGCTCTGCCACAGTGTCCTGCATGAAACCCAGAGGCCCATACACTGCGTACGATAGAGTGGGTTCCCAGCGACCATCACAGACCCCTAACTTCGCCTCCTAGTGCATACAGGGCCCGTGCCCTAAGGATAAACCCTACCCCTCACCCATAACCCTAACCCAGAACATAACACCTAACCCTGATCCTACTGCTCACCTTAACAGGTAAAGCTCACCGTAACCCTAACTTTAACCCCTTATCTTAACGTTAATGCATGACACCCTGCGAACAAGACCTATACGGTAAATCTAACCCTAACTCCTAGCCATAACCATAACACCTGATCCCTAATTCTGAAACGCCAACCCTAACCTTAACCCTACCAACAACACTAACACTAATCCTAACCCCTTACGCTAACCCTACGCCTAAAAATAACCCTAACCTTTGATCCTAAGTCATTACCCATAACCTTAACCCTAACCCTCAACCCTAATCCCAATCCTTAACCATTAAACTTAACCCTAACTCTTAACCCTAACCCTGACCTTTACCCTAATGCCTAGAAATCTAACCGCAACACTGACCTACAGTTACACTAACCCTACCCTCTAATGTTAACCTTAAACCTGAACCATAAACCTAACCCTTAACCCTAACCCTATCCCTAACCCCCTTACCCTAACTCTAACTGTTAACCCTCACCCTAACCCTCAACCCTGACCCTAACCTTAAACCTTAATCCTAACCATGCGTGAGATGAGCCTCTGCCTTTGTCCTGAGTGACAGTTGAAGCCCAACACCCAGGGTAAGATGAAGTGGGGACGCAGCCTTGCTCCACACCCACAGTGCCCCGTACATTAGACGGGGCCCGTGCCCTAACACACACCGTTAAACGTAAGCCCTAACCCTATCACTAAACCAAACCCTTAGTAAGCCCTGAATCTAACTCCTAACAGTAACCCTAATCCCTGACCCTTACTCTTGCCTCTCACCCTAAACCTAAACCCAACCACTAAACATAATCCTAATCTCTAACCCTAACAGTAACCCTAACCCTAATTCTAACCTAAAACCCTAACCCCTAAATCTAATCCTAGTCCCTAACACCTAACCTTACCCTAAACCGAATTCCAATTCTCAGAGTTCTTCAATTCAAAAACTTAAAAAAGCCTACAATCCACCAATGCCGTGTCTGAGATGAGCGTCCGCCCCTATGTCCTGCATGACAGGCAGGCGCAAATGCCCAGGGTACTATGGAGTGGAGTCCTGGGGTCTGTAGGCTTGCTAAACTCCAGTTTGGAAGAATTGCTATAGTCATATATAGGGATGCTTACATTTACTTATAGAAAGCAACTATTGGTGTGTGATTTGTAGGCTTGCCTTACTCTAGTTTGGATGAAGAAGCTGAATCATATATAGGAATATTAGCTTTGAGTTAGAGGAAGCATCTATGGGGGGTGCTTTTTTGGCTTGTTAAACTCTGGTTTGGAAGAAGTTCGAGAGTCTTATATAGGAACGATATCATTCATTCAGAGAAAGCAATTATAGGGAGTTGGTTTGTAGGCTTGCTAAGCTCTAGTTTGGAGGAAGGCGAGAGTCATATATAGGAACGCTTACGTTCACATAAAGCGTCTACGGGGGGACGGTTTCTAGGCTTCCTAAACTCTAGCTTGGAAAAAGAGGACAGTTATGTATAGGAACTCTCGGCGGGGGATTTGTAGCATTGCTAAAAATCTTAGATTGGAAAAGTTGAGAGAGTCATACATAGGAATGTTAACATTCACTCAATGAAAGCAACTATAAGGGGTGCTTTCCAGGCTGGCTACACTCTAATTTGGAAAAAGTGCGACAGTCATATATAGGAAGGCTTATATTCACTCAGACAAAGCAATTATGTGTAGGTGTATAGTAGGCATGCTAACTCTAGTTTGGAAAATTTCGAGAGCCATGTATAGGAAAGCTTACAGTAACTTAGAGAAAGCAACGAACAGGGGTGGAGTGTAGGCTTGCTAAACTCTAGTTTGGAGGAAGTGCCATAGTCATATATAGGAACGCTTAAATTCGTTCAGAGAAAACAGCTGTCGGGGATTGGTTTGTAGACTTATTCAACTCTAGTTTGGAAGAAGTGCGAGAGACATATATAGGAATGTTTACATTGACTCAAAGAAAGCAACTATGGGGGAGTGTTATTTTGGCATGCCAGATGCTAGTTAAGAAGAGGTACAAGACTCATATATAGGAACACTTACATTCACACAGCGAGAGCAACTACGGAGTAGTGTCAGGTAGACATGTTAAAGTCTAGCTTGGGAGAGGTTCCAGAGTCCTATATAGGAAAGGTAACAGCCACTTTGAAAAAGCAAGTCTTGGCGGGTGGTTTGTAGGCCTGCAAAACCCTGTTTTGGTTGAAGTGTGAGAGTCATATATGAGAACGCTTACATTCACTCAGAGAAAGCAATGATGGGGTTGTTTGTAGGCTTACTAAACTGCAGTTTGGAAGAAGCACGAGAATCACATATAGGAGCACATACATTTTGACGCACTGAAAGTAACTATGGGGTGGTGTTTTATAGGCATGCTAAACTCTAGTTTGGACGAAGTTTGAGAATCACATATAAGAAAGCTTAGAGTCACTTAGAGAAAGCAAATCTCTGGGTGTGGAATGTAGGCCTGCTAAACTCTATTTTGGTTTCAGAGTGAGAGTCATATATGGGAAGGCTTACATTCCCTCAGAGAAAGCAACGACTGCGTGGTGGTTTGTAGGCATACTAAACTCTAGTTTGGAAGAAGTAGGAGAATGATATATGGGAACGCTTCCATTCACGTAGAGAAAGCAATTATGGGGTGGCGTTTTTGTAACCATGCTAATCTCTAGTTTGGAAGAAGTTAAGGAGTAATATATAGGAAAGGTACAGTCATAGAAACCAACTCTCGGGGGATGTTTTGTACACTTGCAAAACTCCAGTTTGGAAGTGGGAGAGAGTCATATTGGGGACCGCGTGCATTCACTCAGAGAAATCAACGATGGGATTGTGATTTGTAGGCATAGTCAACTCTAGTTTGGAAGAAGTACGAGAATCGTATATAGGAAAGCTTACCTTCACGCAGAGAAAGCAACTATGGAGTGATGTTTGTATGCCTACTAAAATATAGTTTGGAGGAAGTTCGAGAGCCATATCTGGGAAGCTTACAGTCACTTAGAGAAAGCAACTCTCGGGGGTGTTTCGTAGGCCTGCTAAACTCTATTTTCAATGAAGTGTTAGAATAATATATGGGAACTCAGTGAAAGCAACGTTGTGGTTGTGGTTCCTAGGCATACTAACCTGTAATTTGGAAGAAGCAAGAGATTCACATGTAGAACCGCTTACATTCCGGCACCGAATGCAACTATGGGGTGGTGTTTTGTAGGCTTGCAAAACTCTAGTTTGGACGAAGTTTGAGAGTCATATATAGGAAAGTTTACAGTCACGTAGAGAAAGCAACTCTCTGGGTGTGGAATGTAGAGTTATTTTGGTTGAAATAGAGTTATTTTGGTTGAAGTGTGAGAGTCATATATGGGAACGCTTACATTCACTCAGAGAAAACAACGTTTGGGTGGTGGTTTGTAGGGCATACTAAACTGTAGTTTGGAAGAAGTACAAGAGTCCTATATAGGAACACTTACATTCACACAGAGAAAGCACTTATGGCGTCAGGTTTTGTAGGCATGCTAAACTGCAGTTTGGAAGAAGTTGGAGAACCTTATACAGGAAAGATTACCGTCACCTAGGGAAAGCAACTCTCGGGAGATTTTTTTGTACACATGCTAAACTCTAATTTGGATGAAGTGTGAGAGTCAAACATGGGACCGCTTACATTCCCTCAGAGAAACAACACTGGGGTGGTTTTTGTAGGCATACTAAATAGTTTGGAAGAAGTACGAGAATGATATTTGGGAACGCTTACATTCACACAGAGAAAGCAACTACGGGGTGGTGTTTTGTAAGCATGCTATAGTTTCGAAGAAGTTCCAAACCTGAACAGTCACTTAGAGAAAGCAACTCTTGGTGGGTGATTTTTAGGTCTGCTAAATTGTATTTTGAAAGAAGTACCAGAGTCATATATACTAATGCTTACATTCATGCAAAGAAAAAACCATGGGGTGATGTTTTGTGGGCATGTTAACCTGTAGTTTGGAAGAAGTTGGAGAGTCTTATTTAGGAAAGCTTACAGTCACCTAGAGAAAGCAACTCTCGGGAGAGCCTTTCTTGGCGTGCTAAACTCTACTTTGCATCAATTGTGAGTCAAACATGGGAATGCTTTCATTCATTCAGAGAACGCAACGTTTGGGTGGTGGTTTGTAGGCATTCTAAACTGTATTTTGGAGGAAGTACGAGAGTCATGTATATGAACGCTTACATTCAGGCAGAGAAAGCAACTCTGGGGTGGTATTTTGTTGGCATGCTAAACTGTGGTTTGGAAGAAGTTTGAGAGTCTTATAGAGGAAAGATTACAGTGACACAGAGAAAACAACTCTCGGAAGTTTATTGGTAGGCCTGCTAAACTTTAATTTGGATGAAATGTGAGAACGCTTGCATTCATTCACTCAGAGAAAGAAACATCGTGATGGTTTGAAGGCATAATAACTGTAGTTGGGAAGAAGTAGGAGAGTCATATATATGAACCGTTACATTCACGCAGAGAAAGCAACTGTGGGGTGGCGATATATGCATGTTAATCTGTAGTTTGGAGGAAGTACGAGAGTCATATCTGGGGAAAAATTACAGTCACTTAGAGAAAGGAACCATCTTGGGCTGGTTTGTAGATCTGCTAAATTCTATTTTGGAAACAGAGTGTGAGTCATATATGGGAACGCTTATGTTCACTCAGAGAAAGCAACCACGGTGTGGTGTTTTGTTGGCATGGTGTAGTTTGAAAGAAGTTGGAGATTCTTATATAGGAAAGTTTACAGTCACCTAGAGAAAGCAACTCACGGGGTGTTGTTTGTAGGCCTGCTAAACTCTAATTTAGATGAAGTGAGAGAGGCATATATATGAACGCTTATATTGATGCAGAGAAAGCAAGTGTGGGGTGGTGTTTTGTAGGCATGCTAAAATATAATTTGGAAGAAGTTCGAAAACAGACAGTCACTTAGAGAAAGCAACTCTCCGCGGTTGATTTTTCGGTGTGCTAAATTGTATCTTGAAAGAAGTACCAGAGTCATATATACAAACGCTTACATTCATGCAGAGAAAGCAACTCTGGGGTGGTTTCTAGGCATGCTAAACTCTAGTTTGGACGCAGTTTGAGAAACACATATAAGAAAGCTTAGAGTCGCTTAAAGCAAATCTCTGGGTGTGGAATGTAGGTGTGCCAAACTCTATTTTGGTTTCAGAGTGAGAGTCATATATGGGAAGGCTTACATTCACTCAGAGAAAGCAACGATGGTGTGGTGGTTTGTAGGCATACTGAACTCTAGTTTGGAAGAAGTAGGAGAATGATATATGGGAACGCTTACATTCATGCAGAGAAAGCAATTATGGGGTGGCTTTTTTGCAGCCATGCAAATCTCTATTTTGCAAGAAGTTAAAGAGTAATATATAGGAAAGCGTACCGTCATTTATAGAAACCAACTTTCGGGGGATGGTTTGTAGGCCTGCAAAACTCTACTTTGGAAGAAGGGGGAGAGTCATATGGGGGACTGGGTATATTCACTCGGAGAAATCAACGATGGCGTTGTGGTTTGTAGGCATACTAAACTCTAGTTTGGAAGAAGTACGAGAATCATTTATAGGAACGCTTACATTCATGCAGAGAAAGCAACTATGGAGTGATGTTTGTATGCCTACTAAACGATAGATTGGAGGAGTTCGAGAGTCATATCTGGAAAGCTTACAGTCATTTAGAGAAAGCAACTCTCTGGGGATGGTTCATAGGCCTGCTAAACTCTATTTTCAATGAAGTGTTAGAATCATATACAGGAACGCTTACATTCACTCAGAGAAAGCAACGTTGGGGTGGCCGTTTTTGAGCATACTAAACTCTACTTTGGAAGAGGTACGAGAGATATAAATACAAACGCTTACATTAACACAGAGAAAGCAAATACGGGGTGCTGTAGTGCAGGCATGCTAAACTATAGATTGGAAGAAGTTCCAAAGCTGACAGTCACTTAGAGAAAGCAACTCTTGGCGGGTGATTTTTAGGTCTGCTAAATTGTATTTTGAAAGACGTACAAGAGTCATATATACAAACGCTTACATTTATGCAGAGAAAGAAACTATAGGGTGATGTGTTTTTGGCATGCTAAACTGCAGTTTGAAAGGAGTTCCAGAGTGTTATATAGGATAGCTACAGTCACCTAGAGAAAACAACACTCGGGACAGCTTTGCAAGCCTCTAAACACTAATTAGCAGCAATTGTGAGAGTCAAATATGGGAACGCTTACATTCACGGAGAGAACACAACGTTTGGTTGGTGCTTTGTAGGCATAATAACTGTAGGTCGGAAGAAGTAGGAGAGTCATATATATGAACAGTTACATTCACGCAGAGAAAGAAACTGTTGGGTGGTGTATGTACGCATGTTAATCTATACTTTGGAGGAAGTTTGAGAGTCATATCTGGGGAAAATTACAGTCACATAGCTAAATCAACCATCGGGGACTGGTTTGTAGGTCTGCTAAATTCTATTTTGGAAAAAGTGATTCATATAAGGGAATGCTTATGTTCACTCAGAGAAAGCAACGATGCGGTGGTGTATTGTTGGCATGCTAAACTTTAGTTTGGAAGAAGTTCGAGAGTTTTACATAGGAAAGCTTACATTCACCTAGAGAAAGCAACTCTCAGGATGTGGTTTATAGGCCTGGTGAACTCTAATTTGGATCAAGTGTGAGAGTCATACATACGAGTTCCAAAATACAGTTTAGTATGCCTACAAACCACCAGCCTAACATTGCTTTCTCTGAGTGGATATAGGCCTTCCCTTATATGAATCTCGGACTGCTTTCAAAATGCAATTTGCCTGACCTACAAAACACCGCCCGAGAGTTGCTTTCTCTCACTATAAGCTTTCCTATATATGACTTTGGAACATAGTTTAGCATGCCAACAAAAGGCCACCCCATAGTTTGCGTGAATGTAAGCGTTCCTATGCATCACGCTCGTACTTCTTCCAAAGTATAGTACACCTACCAACCACCTCCCCAACGTTGCTTTTTCTGAGTGAATGTAAGCATTCTTTTATTCTCGTACTTCCTCCAAACTCCAGTTTAGTGTGACTAAAAATCACCACCGCAACCCTGCTTTCTCTGAGTGAATGTTAGCGTTCCCGTTTATGATTCACACTTCATCCAAAATAGAATTTAGCAGAACTACAAACCGGCCCCCAAGGGTTGCTTTCTCTGTGAGACTGTAAGCTTTCCTATTACTCTTAACTTCTTCGCAACTAGAGATTTGCATGCCTACAAAACACCACCCCATAGTTGCCCTCTCTGCGTGAATGTAAGCACTCATATATATGACTCTGCTACTTCTTCCAAAATACAGTTTAGTATGCTTACAAACAACCAACCAAACGTTGCGTTCTCTGAGAGAATGTTAGCGTTCCCAAGTATGACTGTTCCAAATGATGCAAAGTAGAGTTTAGCAGGCTTACAAACTATCTCTCGAAAGTTGCTTCCTCTGGGGGACTGTAAGCTTTCCTATAAAAGACTGTCGAACTTCTTCGAAACTACATTTCAGCACGCCAACAAAACATCACCACATAGTTTCTTTCTCAGCATAAATATAAGCGATTTTATATATGACTCTGGTACTTCTTTCAAAATACAATTTAGCAGACCTCAAAATCAACCGCCGAGAGTTGCTTTCTCTAAGTCACTGTGAGCTTTCGAACTTCTTCCAAATTATATTTTATCATGCCTACAAAACACCACCCCATAGTTGCTTTCTCTGCGTCCATATAAGCGTTCATATATATGACTCTCATACTTCTTCCAAACTGGAGTTAGTATACCTACAAACCAGCACCCAAATTTACCTTTCTCTGAGTGAATGAAGCGTATCCATGTATGCCTCTTTCACTTCATCCAAATTAGAGTTTAGCGGCCCACAAACCACCTCCTGTGAGTTGCTTTCTCTAGGTGACTGTAAACTTTCCTATATAAGACTCTCGAACTTCTTCCAAACTACAGTTTAGTATGCCAACAATACAGCGCACCATCGTTGATTTCTCTGAGTGAACATAAGCGTTCCCATATATGACTCTCACTCTTCTTCCAAAATAGAATTTAGCAGACCTACACAACACCCGATGGTTCAAATTCTCTAGGTGACTTTAATTTTTCCCACATATGACTCTCGAACTTCCTCCAAACTAGATTATGATGATTACATAGGCCACCCCACAGTTGCTTTCTCTGCATGAATGTAACCGTTCATATATGACTCTCCTACTTCTTTTGAACTACAGCATTTATTCCTACAAACCATCACGACAACGTTCTTTCTCTGAGTGAATGCAAGCGTTCTCACACTTCATCCAAATTACAGTTTAGCAGACCTACCAACAAACTACAGAGATTTGTTTTTCTCTGTGTCACTGTAATCTTTCCTATGTAAGGCTCTCGAACTTCTTCCAAACCACAGTTTAGCATGCCAACAAAATACGATCACAGAGTTGCTTTCTCTGCGTGCATGTAAGCATTCGTATATATGACTCTCCTACTTCCTCCAAAATACAGTTTAGAATGCTTACAAACCACCACCCAAACGTTGGGTTCTCTGAGTGAATGTAAGCGTTCCCATGTTTGACTCTCACAATTGATGCAAACTAGAATTTAGCATGCTTAGAAACAATCTCCTGAGAGTTGCTTTCTCTAGGTGACTGTAAACTTTCCTATGTAAGACTCGCGAACTTCTTCCAAACTACAGTTTAGCATGCCAACAAAACACAGCCCCATAGTTGATTTCTCTTCGTGATCATAAGCGTTCCCATATATGACTCTCACTCTTCTTTCGAAATAGAATTTAGCAGATCTACAAAACGGCCCCCGATGGTTGCTTTCTCTAACTGACTGTAATTTTCCCCAGATATGACTCTCAAAATTCCTACAAACTACAGATTAGCATGCATACATACGCCACCCAATAGTTGCTTTCTCTGCGTGAATGTAACCGTTCATCTATGACTCTCCTACTTCTTCCGAACTACAGTTATTATGCCTACAAACCACCACCCAAACGTTGTGTTCTCTGAGTGAATGTAAGCGTTCCCATGTTTGACTCTCACAATTGCTGCTAGTTAGAGTTTAGCAGGCTTGCAAAGCTCTCCTGAGTGTTGCTTTCTCTAGGTGACTGTAAGCTATCCTACATAACACTCTCGAACTTCTTCCAAACTGCAGTTTAGCATCCCCACAACACATCACCCCATAGTTTCTTTCTACGCATGAATGTAAGCGTTTGTATATAAGACTCTGACACGTCTTTCAAAATACAATTTAGCAGACTTAAAAAATCACCCACCAAGAGTTGCTTTCTCTAAGTGACTATCAGCTTTCGAACTTCTTCCAATCTATAGTTTAGCATGCCTGCACTACAGCACCCTGTATTTGCTTTCTCTGTGTTAATGTAAGCGTTCGTATTTATGTCTCTCGTACCTCTTCCAAAGTAGAGTTTAGTATGCTCACAAACGGCCACTCCAACGTTGCTTTCTCTGAGTGAATGTAAGCGTTCCTGTATATGATTTTGACACTTCTTTGAAAATGGAGTTTAGCAGGCCTACGAACCACCCCCCGAGAGTTTCTTTCTCTAAATGACTGTAAGCTTTCCAGATATGACTCTCGAACATCCTCCAAACTATAGTTTAGTAGGCATACACACATCACTCCATAGCTGGTTTGTCTGCGTGAATGTAACCGTTCATATATATGACTTTTCTACTTCTTCCGAACTACAATTATGGCCACAAACTGCAACCCAAACCTTGCGTTCTGAGTGGATGTAAACCTTCCCATACTTGACTTTAAGAGTTGGTGCAAATTATCAGGCTTAGAAACCATCTCCCAAGAGTTGCTCTCTCTAGGTGACTGTAAGCTTTGCTATATAAGATTCTAAACTTCCTCCAAACTATAGTTTAGTAGGCATACAAACATCACTCCATAGTTGCTTTCTCTGCATGAATGTAAGCGTTCCTATATATGATTCTCGTACTTTCTCCAAACTAGAGTTTAGTATGCCTACAAAACACAACCCCATCCTTGATTTCTCTGAGTCAATGTACGTGGTCCCCAATATGACTCTCCCACTTCTTCCAAAGTAGAGTTTTGCAGGCCTACCGTCCATCCCCCGAAAGTTGGTTTCTATAAATGAGTGTACGCTTTCCTATATAACTTCTTCCAAACTAGAGATTAGCATGGGTACAAAAAAGCCACCCCATAATTGCTTTCTCTGCATGAATGTAAGCGTTCCCAAATATCATTTTCCTACTTCTTCCAAACTAGAGTTTAGTATGCCTACAAACCACCACACCATCGTTGCTTTCTCTGAGTGAATGTAACCCTTTCCATATATGACTCTCAATCTAAACCAAAATAGAGTTTAGCACGCCTACATTCCACACCCAGAGATTTGCTTTCTCTAAGTGACTCTAAGCTTTCTTATATGTGATTCTCAAACTTCGTCCAAACTAGAGTTTAGCACGCCTAGAAAACACCACCCCACAGTTCCTTTCTCTGCATGAATGTAAGCGTTTGAATATATGACACTGGTACTTCTTTCAAAATACAATTTAGCAGACCTAAAAATCCACCGCCAAGAGTTGCTTTCTCTAAGTGACTGTCTGCTTTCGAACTTCTTCCAAACTATATTTTAGCAGGCCTACAAAACACCACCCCATAGTTGCTTTCTCTGCGTCCATATAAGCGTTCATATATATGACTCTAGTACTTCTTCCAAACTGGAGTTAGTATACCTACAAACCGGCACCCCAAATTACCTTTCTCTGAGTGAATGAAGCGTGTCTATGTATGCCTGTTTCACTTCATCCAAATTAGAGTTTAGCGGCCCACAAACCACCTCCTGTGAGTTGCTTTCTCTAGGTGACTGTAAACTTTCCTATATAAGACTCTCGAACTTCTTCCAAACTACAGTTTAGCATGCCAACAATACAGCGCCCCATCGTTGATTTCTGTGAGTCAACATAAGCGTTCCCATATATGACTCTCACTCTTTTTCCAAAATAGAATTTAGCAGACCTACACACCAGGCCCCGATTGTTCCTTTCTCTAAGTGACTCTAATTTTCCCCAGATATGACTCTCGAACTTCCTCCAAACTACAGATTAACATGCATACATCGCCACCCCACAGTTGCGTTCTCTGCGTGAATGTAACCATTCATATATGACTCTCCTACTTCTTCCAACTACAGTTGTTATTCCTACAAACCACCACGACAAAGTTCTTTCTCTGAGTGAATGCAAGCGTTCTCACACTTCATCCAAATTACAGTTTAGTAGACCTACTGTGTCACTGTAATCTTTCCTATATAAGGCTCTCGAACTTCTTCCAAACCACAGTTTAGCATGCCAACAAAATACGATCACAGAGTTGCTTTCTCTGCGTGAATGTAAGCATTCGTATATATGACTCTCCTACTTCCTCCAAAATACAGTTTAGAATGCTTACAAACCACCACCCAAACGTTGTGTTCTCTGAGTGAATGTAAGCTTTCCCATGTTTGACTCTCACAATTGATGCAAATTAGAGTTTAGCACGCTTAGAAAAAATCTGCCGAGAGTTACTTTCTCTAGGTGACTGTAAGCTTTCTTATATAAGACTCGCGAACTTCTTCCAAACTACACTTTAGCATCCCAACGAAACACTGCCCCATCGTTGATTTCTCTGAGTGAACATAAGCGTTCCCACATATGAATTTCACTCTTCTTCCAAAATAGAATTTAGCAGATCTACAAAACGGCCCCCGATGGTTGCTTTCTCTAAGTGACTGCAATTTTCCCCAGATATGACTCTCGAACTTCCTCCAAAGTATAGATTAACATGCATACATACACCACCCAACAGTTTCTTTCTCTGCGTGAATGTAACCGTTCATATATATGACTCTCCTACTTCTTCCGAACTACAGTTATTATGCCTACAAACCACCACCCAAACGTTGTGTTCTCTCCGTGAATGTAAGCGTTCCCATGTTTGACTCTCACAATTGCTGCTAATTAGTGTTTAGAGGCTTGTAAAGCTGTCCCGAGTGTTGCTTTCTCTAGGTGACTGTAAGCTATCCTATATAACACTCTCGAACACCTTCCAAACTGCAGTTTAGCCTCCCCATAACACATCACCCCATAGTTTCTTTCTCTGCATGAATGTAAGCGTTTGTATATGACTCTGGTACGTCTTTCAAAATACAATTTAGCAGACCTAAAAATCACCCGCCAAGAGTTGCTTTCTCTAAGTGACTGTCAGCTTTGGAACTTCTTCCAATCTATAGTTTAGCATGCCTGCACTACAGCACCCCGTATTTGCTTTCTCTGTGTTAATGTAAGCGTTCGTATTTGTCTCTCGTACCTCTTCCAAAGTAGAGTTTAGTATGCTCAAAAACGGCCACCCCAACGTTGCTTTCTCTGAGTGAATGTAAGCGTTCCTGTATATGATTCGAACACTTCATTGAAAATAGAGTTTAGCAGGCCTATGAACCACCCCCAGAGAGTTGTTTTCTCTAAATGACTGTAAGCTTTCCAGATATGACTCTCGAACATCCTCCAAACTATCGTTTAGTAGGCATACAAACATCACTCCATAGTTGCTTTCTCTGCATGAATGTAAGCGTTCCTATATACGATTCTCGTCCTTCTTCCAAACTAGAGTTTAGTATGCCTACAAACCACAACCCCATCCTTGATTTCTCTGAGTTAATGTACGTGGCCCCAATATGACTCTCCCCCTTCTTCCAAAGTAGAGTTTTGCAGGCCTACCTTCCATCCACCGAAAGTTGGTTTCTATAAATGAGTGTACGCTTTCCTATATAACTTCTTCTAAACTAGAGATTAGCATGGGTACGAAAAAGCCACCCCATAATTGCTTTCTCTGCATGAATGTAAGCGTTCCCATATATCATTCTCCTACTTCTTCCAAACTAGAGTTCAGTATGCCTACAAACCACCACACCATCGTTGCTTTCTCTGAGCGAATGTAAGCCTTCCCATATATGACTCTCAGTCTGAAACCAAAATAGAGTTTGACACGCCTACATTCCACACCCAGAGATTTGCTTTAAGCGACTAAGCTTTCTTATATGTGATTTTCAAACTTCGTCCAAACTAGAGTTTAGCATGCCTAGAAAACACCACCCCAGAGTTGCTTTCTCTGCATGAATGTAAGCGTTTGTATATATGACTCTGGTACTTCTTTCAAAATACAATTTAGCACACCGAAAAATCAACCGCCGAGAGTGGCTTTCTCTAAGTGACTGTCTGTTTTCGAACTTCTTCCAAATTATATTTTAGCATGCCTACAAAACACCACCCCATAGTTGCTTTCTCTGCATCAATATAAGCGTTCATATGTATGCCTCTCTCACTTCATCTAAATTAGAGTTTAGCAGGCCTACAAACCACACCCCGTGAGTTGCTTTCTCTAGGTGACTGTAAACTTTCCTATATAAGAATCTCCAACTTCTTTCAAACTACACCATGCCAACAAAACACCACGCAGTGGTTGCTTTCTATGAGTGAACATAAGCGTTCCCATATATGACTCACACTCTGTTTCCAAAATAGAATTTAGCAGATCTACAAACCAACCCAAGATGGTTCCTTTCCCTAAGTGACTGTAATTTTCCGCAGATATGACTCTCGCACTTCCTCCAAACTACAGATTAACATGCATACATCGCCACCGCACAGTTGCGTTCTCTGCGTGAATGTAACGGTTCATATATATGACTCTCCTACTTCTTCCCAACTACAGTTATTATGCCTTCAAACCATCACGATGTTTCTTTCTCTAAGTGAATGAATGCAAGAGTTCTCACATTTCATCCAAGTTAGAGTTTAGCAGGCCTACCAATAAACTTCCGAGAGTTGTTTTCTCTGTGTCACTGTAATCTTTCCTATATAAGACTCTCGAACTTCTTCCAAACCACAGTTTAGCATGCCAACAAAATACCACCCCAGAGTTGCTTTCTCTGCCTGAATGTAAGCGTTCATATACATGACTCTCGTACTTCCTCCAAAATACAGTTTAGAATGCCTACAAACCACCACCCAAACGTTGCGTTCTCTGAATGAATGAAAGCATTCCCATGTTTGACTCACAATTGATGCAAAGTAGAGTTTAGCAGGCCAAGAAAGGCTCTCCCGAGAGTTACATTCTCTAGGTGACTGTAAGCTTTCCTAAATAAGACTCTCCAACTTCTTCCAAACTACAGGTTAACATGCCCACAAAACATCACCCCATGGTTTTTTCTTTGCATGAATGTAAGCATTAGTATATATGACTCTGGTACTTCTTTCAAAATACAATTTAGCAGACCTAAAAATCACCCACCAAGAGTTGCTTTCTCTAAGTGACTGTTCAGGTTTAGAACTTCTTCCAAACTATAGCATGCTTACAAAACACCACCCCGTAGTTGCTTTCTCTGTGTGAATGTAAGCGTTCCCAAATATCATTCTCGTACTTCTTCCAAACTATTTAGTATGCCTACAAAAACCACCCCAGTGTTGTTTCTCTGAGGGAATGTAAGCGGTCCCATGTTTGACTCTCACACTTCATCCAAATTAGAGTTTAGCATGTGTACAAAAAAATCTCCCGAGAGTTGCTTTCCCTAGGTGACGGTAATCTTTCCTGTATAAGGTTCTCCAACTTCTTCCAAACTGCAGTTTAGCATGCCTACAAAACCTGACGCCATAAGTGCTTTCTCCGTGTGAATGTAAGTGTTCCTATATAGGACTCTCGTACTTCTTCCAAACTACAGTTTAGTATGCCCTACAAACCACCACCCAAACGTTGTTTTCTCTGAGTGAATGTAAGCGTTCCCATATATGACTCTCACACTTCAACCAAAATAACTATTTCAACCAAAATAACTCTACATTCCACACCCAGAGAGTTGCTTTCTCTACGTGACTGTAAACTTTCCTATATATGACTCTCAAACTTCGTCCAAACTAGAGTTTTGCACCCTACAAAACACCACCCCATAGTTGCATTCGGTGCCGGAATGTAAGCGGTTCTACATGTGATTCTCTTGCTTCTTCCAAATTACAGGTTAGTATGCCTAGGAACCACAACCACAACGTTGCTTTCACTGAGTTCCCATATATTATTCTAACACTTCATTGAAAACAGAGTTTAGCAGGCCTACGAAACACCCCCGAGAGTTGCTTTCTCTAAGTGACTGTAAGCTTCCCAGATATGGCTCTCGAACTTCCTCCAAACTATATTTTAGTAGGCATACAAACATCACTCCATAGTTGCTTTCTCTGCGTGAAGGTAAGCTTTCCTATATACGATTCTCGTACTTCTTCAAAACTAGAGTTGACTATGCCTACAAATCACAATCCCATCGTTGATTTCTCTGAGTGAATGCACGCGGTCCCCAATATGACTCTCTCCCACTTCCAAACTGGAGTTTTGCAAGTGTACAAAACATCCCCCGAGAGTTGGTTTCTATGACTGTACCTTTCCTATATATTACTCCTTAACTTCTTCCAAACTAGAGATTAGCATGGCTACAAAAACGCCACCCCATAATTGCTTTCTCTACGTGAATGTAAGCGTTCCCATATATCATTCTCCTACTTCTTCCAAACTAGAGTTCAGTATGCCTACAAACCACCACACCATCGTTGCTTTCTCTGAGCGAATGTAAGCCTTCCCATATATGACTCTCACTCTGAAACCAAAATAGAGTTTAGCAGGCCTACATTCCACACCCAGAGATTTGCTTTCTCTAAGTGACTCTAAGCTTTCTTATATGTGATTCTCAAACTTCGTCCAAACTAGAGTTTAGCATGCCTATAAAACACCACCCCATAGTTACTTTCAGTGCGTCAAAATGTATGTGCTCCTATATGTGATTCTCGTGCTTCTTCCAAACTGCAGTTTAGTAAGCCTACAAACAACCCCATCATTGCTTTCTCTGAGTGAATGTAAGCGTTCTCATATATGATTCTCACACTTCAACCAAAACAGGGTTTTGCAGGCCTACAAACCACCCGCCAAGACTTGCTTTTTCAAAGTGGCTGTTACCTTTCCTATATAGGACTCTGGAACTTCTCCCGAGCTAGACTTTAATATGTCTACCTGACACTACTCCGTAGTTGCTCTCGCTGTGTGAATGTAAGCGTTCCTATATATGAGTCTTGTACTTCTTCCTAACTAGCATCTGGCATGCCAAAATAACCCTCCCCCATAGTTGCTTTCTTTGAGTCAATGTAAACATTCCTATATATGTCTCTCGCACTTCTTCCAAACTAGAGTTGAATAAGTCTACAAACCAATCCCCGACAGCTGTTTTCTCTGAACGAATTTAAGCGTTCCTATATATGACTATGGCACTTCCTCCAAACTAGAGTTTAGCAAGTCTACACTCCACCCCTGTTCGTTGCTTTCTCTAAGTTACTGTAAGTTTTCCTATACATGGCTCTCGAAATTTTCCAAACTAGAGTTAGCATGCCTACTATACACCTACACATAATTGCTCTGTCTGAGTGAATATAAGCCTTCCTATATATGACTGTCGCACTTTTTCCAAATTAGAGTGTAGCCAGCCTGGAAAGCACCCCTTATAGTTGCTTTCATTGAGTGAATGTTAACATTCCTATGTATGACTCTCGCAACTTTTCCAATCTAAGATTTTAGCAATGCTACAAATCCCCCGCCGAGAGTTCCTATACATAACTGTCCTCTTTTTCCAAGCTAGAGTTTAGGAAGCCTAGAAACCGTCCCCCCGTAGACGCTTTATGTGAACGTAAGTGTTCCTATATATGACTCTCGCCTTCCTCCAAACTAGAGCTTAGCAAGCCTACAAACCAACTCCCTATAATTGCTTTCTCTGAATGAATGATATCGTTCCTATATAAGACTCTCGAACTTCTTCCAAACCAGAGTTTAACAAGCCAAAAAAGCACCCCCCATAGATGCTTCCTCTAACTCAAAGCTAATATTCCTATATATGATTCAGCTTCTTCATCCAAACTAGAGTAAGGCAAGCCTACAAATCACACACCAATAGTTGGTTTCTATAAGTAAATGTAAGCATCCCTATATATGACTATAGCAATTCTTCCAAACTGGAGTTTAGCAAGCCTACAGACCCCAGGACTCCACTCCATAGTACCCTGGGCATTGGCGCCTGCCTGTCATGCAGGACATAGGGGCGGACGATCATCTCAGACACGGCATTGGTGGATTGTAGGCTTTTTTAAATTTTGAATTTAAAAAGTCTGAGAATTGGAATTCGGTTTAGGGTAAGGTTAGGTGTTAGGGACTAGGATTAGATTTAGGGGTTAGGGTTTTAGGTTAGAATTAGGGTTAGGGTTACTGTTAGGGTTAGAGATTAGGATTATGTTTAGTGGTTGGGTTTAGGTTTAGGGTGAGAGGCAAGAGTAAGGGTCAGGGATTAGTTTTACTGTTAGGAGTTAGATTCAGGGCTTACTAAGGGTTTGGTTTAGTGATAGGGTTAGGGCTTACGTTTAACGGTGTGTGTTAGGGCATGGGCCCTGTTAACGTACGGGGCACTGGGGGTGTGGAGCAAGGCTGTGTCCCCACTTCATCGTACCCTGGGTGTTGGGCTTGAACTGTCACGCAGGACAAAGGCAGAGGCTCATCGCACGCATGGTTAGGATTAAGGTTTAAGGTTAGGGTCAGGGTTGAGGGTTAGGGTTAACAGAGTTAGGGTAAGGGGGTTAGGGATAGGGTCAGTGTTAAGGGTTACGGGTAGGTTTAGGGTTCAGGGTTAGAGTTAGCATTAGGGCTTTAGGTTAGGATTAGGCGATAGGATAGATTTAGGGTTAGATCTAGGCGTTAGGGTAAGGGCTAAAGGTTAAGCGTTAGGGTTAGGGATTAGGGATTAGGGTTTTTGGTTAGTGTTAGGGTTAGCGGTTAGGAGGAAGTGTTTTATGAAGGGGTATGATTAGAATTAGGATTGGGTTTAGAGTTAGGGTGAGGTTTAGGGGTTAGGTTTAGGGGTTAGTTTTAGGGTAAAAGGATAGGATTAGGGTTACGGGTTGGGCTTAGGTTTAGGATTAAAGTTTACTGCTAGGGTTAGGGATAGGGTTCAGGGTTAGCTTTAGGGGTTCTGGTTAGCGTTAGGTGTTAGGTTAGTGTCAGGGTTAGGTCTAGTCGTGAGGGTAAGGTTTAGGGTTAGCTTTAAGAGCTAGGGTT
This sequence comes from Eulemur rufifrons, assembly GCF_041146395.1. Taxonomy (NCBI): domain Eukaryota; kingdom Metazoa; phylum Chordata; class Mammalia; order Primates; family Lemuridae; genus Eulemur; species Eulemur rufifrons. Next base: position 1,012,652 of record NW_027182827.1, on the reverse strand, counting down.
AGGTTTAATGGTTAGGATTAGGATTAGGGTTAAGGGTTAGGGTAAGGCTTAGGGGTTAGGGTGAAGGGTTAGGGTCAAGGGTTAGGGTTTCTGTTAGGCATAGCGTTGGGGTTAGAAGTAAGAGTCACTGTCAGTGTTAGGGTTGTAGGTAGGGTTACGGTTAGGGTTAGCGGTTTAGAATTAGGGTTAGGGATTTGGTGTCACAGTGATGACTAGGAGATAGGGTTAGAATTATGGGATAGGGGTTGTTCTCAGGAAATGGGTTATGCATTAACGTTAGGATAAGAGGTTAAAGTTAGGCGCACGGTGAGGTTTACGTGTTAAGGGGAGAAATAGGAACAGGGTTGGGTGTTATGTTCAGGGCTAGGATTATCTGTTAAAGGTATTGTTTATGCTTAGCGCACGGGCCCTGTCTGCATTAGGCGGGCGGGGGGAGTTTAGGGGGCTGGGATTGTACCCGGGAACCCACTCTATCATACTCTGGGTATGGGCCCGTGGGTTTCATGCAGGACACAGTGGTAGAGCCTCCTTTCACGCATGGCATGGGAGGATTGCAGGCTTTCTAAACTCTAAGAAAGCAAGAAGTCTGAGAATTAGATTTAGGGTTAGGATTATGGTTCGGATTAAGGATGAAGTTTAGTGTTAGGGTGAGGGCTTAGGGTTAGGGATTAGGATTAGGGTTAAAGGTTACTCTTAGGTTTAACGGTTACACTTTGGTTTAGGGTTCAGGTTTACGGTTAGGTTTAAGATGAGGGGATAGGGTTTGGTACAGCGTTAGGGTTACGTGTTAGGTTTAGGGTTGAAGATTAGGATTAGGGTTAGGATTAAAGGTGAGCGTGAGAGTTAACGCTAAGGGTTAAGGTTAAGAGTTAGGGTTTAGGGTTAGGGTTAGGTTTAGTTTTAGGGTTAGAGTTTTGTGCTATGGTTTGTGTTAAAGGTTAGGGTTAGGTTTACTGGTCACGGATAGGGTTGCGTTTAGGGGGTAGCATTAGGGTTAGGTTTAGGTTTAAGGGATAGGATTAGGGATAAGTGTTGGGCTTAGGGTTAGGGTTTAGTGTTAGGGTTAGCATTAAGGATTAGGGTTAGGGTCAGGGTTAAATGCTTGGGTGCGGGTAATGGTTAGGGTCAGGGTTAAGGTTCACGGATAGGGTTAGTGTGAAGGGTTACGGGTACGTTTAGGGTTCAGGGTTAGTGTTAGCTTTAGGGCTTAAGGTTAGGATTAGGCGGTAGATTAGATTTAGGGTTAGAACTAGGAGTTAGGGTAAGGGCTAGCGTTAGGGTTAAGAGATAGGGTTAGGTTTATTGCTTAGGAATAGGGTTAGGGTTTGGGGTTAAAGTAAGTGTTAGGGGTTAGGTTTAAGGATCAAAGGTTAGGGTTATTTTTAGCTGTAGTGTTAGAGTTAGGGATAAGGGATCCCATTAGCATTAAGGGTCTCCTTACTGTAGGGTTAAGGGTTAGGCTTAGAGTTAAAGGTGAAGGTTAGGGTCAGTGTTAAGATTTAGGGTGAGGGTTAGCGATTAGGGTAAAGGTTAAGCGTTAGGGTTAGGGATTAGTGATTAGGGTTTTTGGTTAGTGTGAGAGTTAGCGGTTAGGAGTTAGTGTTTTGTGAAGGGGTATGGTTAGAATTAGGATTGGGGTTAGAGTTAGGGTGAGGTATAGGGGTTAGGTTTAGGGGTTAGTTTTAGGGTAAAAGGATAGGATTAGGGTTACGGGTTGGGCTTAGGTTTAGGGTTAAAGTTTACTGCTAGGGTTAGGGATAGGGTTCAGGGTTAGCTTTAGGGATTCTGGTTAGGGTGAGGTGTTAGGTTAGTGTCAGGGTTAGGTCTAGTCGTGAGGGTAAGGTTTAGGTTTAGCTTTAAGAGCTAGGGTTAGGTTTAATGGTTAGGATTAGGATTAGGGTTAAGGGTTAGGGTAAGTCTTAGGGGTTAGGGTGAAGGGTTAGGGTCAAGGGTTAGGGTTTTTGTTAGGCATAGCGTTTGGGTTAGAAGTAAGGGTTACTGTCAGTGTTAGGGTTGTAGGTAGGGTTACGGTTAGGGTTAGTGGTTTAGAATTAGGGTTAGGGATTAGGTGTCACAGTGATGACTAGGAGATAGGGTTAGAATTATGGGATAAGGGTTGTTCTCAGGAAATGGGTTATGCATTAACGTTAGGATAAGAGGTTAAAGTTAGGCGCACGGTGAGGTTTACGTGTTAAGGGGAGAAATAGGAACAGGGTTGGGTGTTATGTTCAGGGTTAGGGTTATCTGTTAAAGGTATTGTTTATGCTTAGCGCACGGGCCCTGTCTGCATTAGGCGGGCGGGGGGAGTTTAGGGGGCTGGGCTTGTACCCGGGAACCCACTCTATCATACTCTGGGTATGGGCCCGTGGGTTTCATGCAGGACACAGTGGTAGAGCCTCCTTTCACGCATGGCATGGGAGGATTGCAGGCTTTCTAAACTCTAAGAAAGCAAGAAGTCTGAGAATTAGATTTAGGGTTAGGATTATGGTTCGGATTAAGGATGAAGTTTAGTGTTAGGGTGAGGGCTTAGGGTTAGGGATTAGGATTAGGGTTAAAGGTTACTCTTAGGTTTAACGGTTACACTTTGGTTTAGGGTTCAGGTTTACGGTTAGGTTTAAGATGAGGGGATAGGGTTTGGTACAGCGTTAGGGTTACGTGTTAGGTTTAGGGTTGAAGATTAGGATTAGGGTTAGGATTAAAGGTGAGCGTGAGAGTTAACGCTAAGGGTTAAGGTTAAGAGTTAGGGTTTAGGGTTAGGGTTAGGTTTAGTTTTAGGGTTAGAGTTTTGTGCTATGGTTTGTGTTAAAGGTTAGGGTTAGGTTTACTGGTCACGGATAGGGTTGCGTTTAGGGCGTAGCATTAGGGTTAGGTTTAGGTTTAAGGGATAGGATTAGGGATAAGTGTTGGGCTTAGGGTTAGGGTTTAGTGTTAGGGTTAGCATTAAGGATTAGGGTTAGGGTCAGGGTTAAATGCTTGGGTGCGGGTAATGGTTAGGGTCAGGGTTAAGGTTCACGGATAGGGTTAGTGTGAAGGGTTACGGGTACGTTTAGGGTTCAGGGTTAGTGTTAGCTTTAGGGCTTAAGGTTAGGATTAGGCGGTAGGTTAGATTTAGGGTTAGATCTAGGCGTTAGGGTAAGGGCTAGTGTTAGGGTTAAGAGATAGGGTTAGGTTTAATGCTTAGGATTAGGGTTAGGGTTTGGGGTTAAAGTAAGTGTTAGGGGTTAGGTTTAAGGATCAAAGGTTAGTGTTATTTTTAGCTGTAGTGTTAGGGTTAGGAACAAGGGATCCCATTAGCATTAAGGGTCTTCCTTAGTGTAGGGTTAAAGGTTAGGCTTAGAGTTAAAGGTTAAGGTTAGGGTCAGTGCTAAGATTTAGGGTGAGGGTTAACGGTTAGGGTAAAGGTTAAGATTTAGGGTTAGGGATTAGTGATTAGGGTTTTTGGTTAGTGTTAGGGTTAGCGCTTAGGAGTTAGTGTTTTCTGAAGGGGTACGGTTAGAATTAGGATTGGGATTAAAGTTAGGGTGAGGTATAAGGGTTAGGTTTAGGGGTTAGTTTTAGGGTAAAAGGATAGGATTAGGGTTACGGGTTGGGCTTAGGTTTAGGGTTAAAGTTTACTGCTAGGGTTAGGGATAGGGTTCAGGGTTAGCTTTAAGGGTTCTGGTTAAGGTTAGGTGTTAGTTTAGTGTCAGGTTTAGGTCTAGTCGTGAGGGTAAGGTTTAGGGTTAGCTTTAAGAGCTAGGGTTAGGTTTAATGGTTAGGATTAGGATTAGGGTTAAGGGTTAGGGTAAGGCATAGGGGTTAGGGTCAAGGGTTAGGGTCAAGGGTTAGGGTTTTTGTTAGGCATAGCGTTGGGTTTAGAAGTAAGGGTTACTGTCAGTGTTAGGGTTGTAGGTAGGGTTACGGTTAGGGTTAGGGGTTTAGAATTAGGGTTAGGGATTAGGTGTCACAGTGATGACTAGGAGATAGGGTTAGAATTATGGGATAGGGGTTGTTCTCAGGAAATGGGTTATGCATTAACGTTAGGATAAGAGGTTAAAGTTAGGCGCACGGTGAGGTTTACGTGTTCAGGGGAGAAATAGGAACAGGGTTCGGTGTTATGTTCAGGGTTAGGGTTATCTGTTAAAGGTATTGTTTATGCTTAGCGCATGGGCCCTATCTGCATTAGGCGGGCGGGGGGAGTTTAGGGGGCTGGGTTTGTACCCGGAAACCCACTCTATCATACTCTGTGGATGGGCCCGTGGGTTTCATGCAGGACACAGTGGTAGAGCCTCCTTTCACGCATGGCATGGGAGGATTGCAGGCTTTATAAACTCTAAGAAAGCAAGAAGTCTGAGAATAGATTTAGGGTTAGGATTATGGTTAGGGTTAAGGATGAAGTTTAGTGTTAGTGTTAGGGCTTAGGGTTAGGGATTAGGGTTAGGGTTAAAGGTTACTCTTATGTTTAACGGTTACGCTTTGGTTTAGGGTTTAGGTTTATGGTTAGGGTTAAGATGAGGGGTTAGGGTTTGGTACAGGGTTAGGGTTAAGTGTTGCGTTTAGGGTTGAAGATTCGGATTAGGGTTAGGATGAAAGGTTAACGTGAGAGTTAACGCTTAGGGTTAAGGTTAAGAGATAGGGTTTAGGGTTAGGATTAGGGTTAGGGTTAGTTTTAGGGTTAGAGTTATGTGCTATTTTTTGTGTTAGAGGTTAGGGTTAGGTTTACTGGTGACGGTTAGGGTTACGTTTAGGGGTTAGCATTAGGGTTATGGTTAAGGGATAGGATTAGGGTTAAGTGTTGGGCTTAGGGTTAGGGTTTAGTGTTAGGGTTATCATTAAGGATTAGGGGTAGGGTCAGGGTTAAATGCTTGGGTGCAGGTAATGGTTAGGGTCAGGGTTAAGGTTCACGGATAGGGTTAGTGTTAAGGGTTACAGGTAGGTTTAGGGTTCAGGGTTAGAGTTAGCATTAGTGCTTAAGGTTAGGATTAGGCAGTAGGTTAGATTTAGGGTTAGATCTAGGCGTTAGGGTAAGGGCTAGCGTTAGGGTTAAGAGATAGGGTTAGGTTTAATGCTTAGGATTAGGGTTAGGGTTTGGGGTTAAAGTAAGTGTTAGGGGTTAGGTTTAAGGATCAAAGGTTAGGGTTATTTTTAGCTGTAGTGTTAGGGTTAAGGATAAGGGATCCCATTAGCATTAAGGGTCTTCCTTACTGTAGGGTTAAGGGTTAGGCTTAGAGTTAAAGGTTAAGGTTAGGGTCAGTGTTAAGATTTAGGGTGAGGGTTAATGTTTAGGGTAAAGGTTAAGCGTTAGGGTTAGGGATTAGTGATTAGGATTTTTGGTTAGTGTTAGGGTTAGCGGTTAGGAGTTAGTGTTTTCTGAAGGGGTATGGTTAGATTAGGATTGGGGTTAGAGTTAGGGTGAGGTATAGGGGATAGGTTTAGGGGTTAGTTTTAGGGTAAAAGGATAGGATTAGGGTTACGGGTTGGGCTTAGGTTTAGGGTTAAAGTTTACTTCTAGGGTTAGGGATAGGGTACAGGGTTAGCTTTAGGGGTTCTGGTTAGGGTTAGGTGTTAGGTTAGTGTCAGGGTTAGGTCTAGACGTGAGGGTAAGGTTTAGGGTTAGCTTTAAGAGCTAGCGTTAGTTTTAATGGTTAGGATTAGGAGTAGGGTTAAGGGTTAGGGTAAGGCTTAGGGGTTAGGGTGAAGGGTTAGGGTCAAGGGTTAGGGTTTTTGTTAGGCATAGCGTTGGGGTTAGAAGTAAGGGTTACTGTCAGTGTTAGGGTTGTAGGTAGGGTTACGGTTAGGGTTAGCGGTTTAGAATTAGGGTTAGGAATTAGGTGTCACAGTGATGACTAGGAGATAGGGTTAGAATTATGGGATAGGGGTTGTCCTCAGGAAATGGGTTATGCATTAACGTTAGGATAAGAGGTTAAAGTTAGGCGCACGGTGAGGTTTACGTGTTAAGGGGAGAAATAGGAACAGGGTTGGGTGTTATGTTGAGGGTTAGGGTTATCTGTTAAAGGTATTGTTTATGCTTAGCGCACGGGCCCTGTCTGCATTAGGCAGGCGGGCGGAGTTTAGGGGTCTGGGCTTGTACCCGGGAACCCACTCTATCATACTCTGGGTATGGGCCCGTGGGTTTCATGCAGGACACAGTGGTAGAGCCTCCTTTCACGCATGGCATGGGAGGATTGCAGGCTTTCTAAACTCTAAGAAAGCAAGAAGTCTGAGATGTAGATTTAGGGTTAGGATTATAGTTAGGGTTAAGGATGAAGTTTAGTGTTAGGGTGAGGGCTTAGGGTTAGGGTTAAAGGTTACTCTTATGTTTAACGGTTACACTTTGGTTTAGTGTTGAGGTTTACAGTTAGGGTTAAGATGAGGGGTTAGGGTTAGGTACAGGGTTAGGGTTAAGTGGTAGGTTTAGGGTTGAAGATTAGGATTAGGGTTAGGATTAAAGGTTAGCGTGAGAGTTAACGCTTAGGGTTAGGTTAAGAGTTAGGGTTTAGGGTTAGGGTTAGGGTTAGGGTTAGTGTTAGGGTTAGAGTTATGTGCTATGGTTTGTGTTAGAGGTTAGGCTTAGGTTTACTGGTCACGGTTAGGGTTACGTTTAGGGGTTAGCATCAGGGTTAGGGTTAAGGGATAGGATTAGGGTTAAGTGTTGGGCTTAGGGTTAGGGTTTAGTGTTAGGGTTATCATTAAGGATTAGGGGTAGGGTCAGGGTTAAATGCTTGGGTGCGGGTCATGGTTAGGGTCAGGGTTAAGGTTCAGGGATAGGGTTAGTGTTAAGGGTTACGGGTAGGTTTAGGTTTCAGGGTTAGTGTTAGCATTAGGGCTGAAGGTTAGGATTAGGCGGTAGGTTAGATTTAGGGTTAGATCTAGGCGTTAGGGTAAGGGCTAGCGTTAGGGTTAAGAGATAGGGTTAGGTTTAATGCTTAGGATTAGGGTTAGGGTTTGGGGTTAAAGTAAGTGTTAGGGGTTAGGTTTAAGGATCAAAGGTTAGGGTTATTTTTAGCTGTAGTGTTAGGGTTAAGGATAAGGGATCCCATTAGCATTAAGGGTCTTCCTTACTGTAGGGTTAAGGGTTAGGCTTAGAGTTAAAGGTTAAGGTTAGGGTCAGTGTTAAGATTTCGGGTGAGGGTTAACGGTTAGGGTAAAGGTTAAGCGTTAGGGTTAGGGATTAGTGATTAGGGTTTTTGGTTAGTGTTAGGGTTAGCGGTTAGGAGTTAGTGCTTTCTGAAGGGGTATGGTTAGAATTAGGATTGGGGTTAGAGTTAGGGTGAGGTATAGGGGTTAGGTTTAGGGGTTAGTTTTAGGGTAAAAGGATAGGATTAGGGTTACGGGTTGGGCTTAGGTTTAGGGTTAAAGTTTACTGCTAGGGTTAGGGATAGGGTTCAGGGTTAGCTTTAGGGGTTCTGGTTAGGGTTAGGTGTTAGGTTAGTGTCAGGGTTAGGTCTAGTCGTGAGGGTAAGGTTTAGGGTTAGCTTTAAGAGCTAGGATTAGGTTGAATGGTTAGGATTAGGATTAGGGTTAAGGGTTAGGGTAAGGCTTAGGGGTTAGGGTGAAGGGTTAGGGTCAAGGGTTAGGGTTTTTGTTAGGCATAGCGTTGGGGTTAGAAGTAAGGGTTACTGTCAGTGTTAGGGTTGTAGGTAGGGTTACGGTTAGGGTTAGCGGTTTAGAATTAGGGTTAGGGATTAGGTGTCACAGTGATGTCTAGGAGATAGGGTTAGAATTATGGGATAGGGGTTGTTCTCAGGAAATGGGTTATGCATTATCGTTAGGATAAGAGGTTAAAGTTAGGCGCACGGTGAGGTTAATGTGTTAAAGGGAGAAATAGGAACAGGGTTGGGTGTTATGTTCAGGGTTAGGGTTATCTGTTAAAGGTATTGTTTATGCTTAGCGCACGGGCCCTGTCCGCATTAGGCGGGCGGGCGGAGTTTAGGGGGCTGGGATTGTACCCGGGAACCCACTCTATCATACTCTGGGTATGGGCCCATGGGTTTCATGCAGGACACAGTGGTAGAGCCTCCTTTCACGCATGGCATGGGAGGATTGCAGGCTTTCTAAACTCTAAGAAAGCAAGAAGTCTGAGAATTAGATTTAGGGTTAGGATTCTGGTTAGGGTTAAGGATGAAGTTTAGTGTTAGAGTGAGGGCTTAGTGTTAGTGTTAAAGGTTACTCTTATGTTTAACGGTTACACTTTGGTATAGGGTTGAGGTTTACGGTTAGGGTTAAGATGAGGGGTTAGGGTTAGGTACAGGGTTAGGGTTAAGTGGTAGGTTTAGGATTGAAGATTAGGATTAGGGTTAGGGTTAAAGGTTAGCGTGACAGTTAACGCTTAGGGTTAGGTTAAGAGTTAGATTTTAGGGTTAGGGTTAGGGTTAGGGTTAGTTTTAGGGTTAGAGTTATGTGCTATGGATTGTGTTAGAGGTTAGGGTTAGGTTTACTGGTGACGGTTAGGTTTACGTTTAGGGGTTAGCATTAGGGTTAGCGTTAAGGGATAGGATTAGGGTTAAGTGTTGGTCTTAGGGTTAGGGTTTAGTGTTAGGGTTATCATTAAGGATTAGGGGTAGGTTCAGCTTTAAATGCTTGGGTGCGGGTAATGGTTAGGGTCAGTGTTAAGGTTCACGGATAGGGTTAGTGTTAAGGGTTACGGGTAGGTTTAGGGTTCAGGGTTAGAGTTAGCATTAGGGCTTAAGGTTAGGATTAGGCGGTAGGTTAGATTTAGGGTTAGATCTAGGCGTTAGGGTAAGGGCTAGCGTTAGGGTTAAGAGATAGGGTTAGGTTTAATGCTTAGGATTAGGGTTAGGGTTTGGGGTTCAAGTAAGTGTTAGGGGTTATGTTTAAGGATCCAAGGTTAGGGTTATTTTTAGCTGTAGTGTTAGGGTTAGGGATAAGGGATCCCATTAGCATTAAGGGTCTTCCTTACTGTAGGGTTAAGGGTTAGGCTTAGAGTTAAAGGTTAAGGTTAGGGTCAGTGTTAAGATTTCGGGTGAGGGTTAACGGTTAGGGTAAAGGTTAAGCGTTAGGGTTAGGGATTAGTGATTAGGGTTTTTGGTTAGTGTTAGGGTTAGCGGTTAGGAGTTAGTGTTTTCTGAAGGGGTATGGTTAGAATTAGGATTGGGGTTAGAGTTAGGGTGAGGTATAGGGGTTAGGTTTAGGGGTTAGTTTTAGGGTAAAAGGATAGGATTAGGGTTACGGGTTGGGCTTAGGTTTAGGGTTAAAGTTTACTGCTAGGGTTAGGGATAGGGTTCAGGGTTAGCTTTAGGGGTTCTGGTTAGGGTTAGGTGTCAGGTTAGTGTCAGGGTTAGGTCTAGTCGTGAGGGTAAGGTTTAGGTTTAGCTTTAAGAGCTAGGGTTAGGTTTAATGGTTAGGATTAGGATTAGGGTTAAGGGTTAGGGTAAGGCTTAGGGGTTAGGGTGAAGGGTTAGGGTCAAGGGTTAGGGTTTTTGTTAGGCATAGCGTTGGGGTTAGAAGTAAGGGTTACTGTCAGTGTTAGGGTTGTAGGTAGGGTTACGGTTAGGGTTAGCGGTTTAGAATTAGGGTTAGGGATTAGGTGTCACAGTGATGACTAGGAGAAAGGGTTAGAATTATGGGATAGGGGTTGTTCTCAGGAAATGGGTTATGCATTAACGTTAGGATGAGAGGTTAAAGTTAGGCGCACGGTGAGGTTTACGTGTTAAGGGGAGAAATAGGAACAGGGTTGGGTGTTATGTTCAGGGTTAGGGTTATCTGTTAAAGGTATTGTTTATGATTAGCGCACGGGCCCTGTCTGCATTAGGCGGGCGGGGGGAGTTTAGGGGGCTGGGATTGTACCCGGGAACCCACTCTATCATACTCTGGGTATGGGCCCGTGGGTTTCATGCAGGACACAGTGGTAGAGCCTCCTTTCACGCATGGCATGGGAGGATTGCAGGCTTTCTAAACTCTAAGAAAGCAAGAAGTCTCAGAATTAGATTTAGGGTTAGGATTCTGGTTAGGGTTAAGGTTGAAGTTTAGTGTTAGGATGAGGGCTTAGGGTTAGGGATTAGGGTTAGGGTTAAAGGTTACTCTTAGGTTTAACGGTTACACTTTGGTTTTGGGTTGAGGTTTACGGTTAGGGTTAAGATGAGGGGTTAGGGTTTGGTACAGGGTTAGGGTTAAGTGTTAGGTTTAGGGTTGAAGATTAGGATTAGGGTTAGGAATAAAGGTTAGCGTGACAGTTAATGCTTAGGGTTAAGGTTAAGAGTTATGTTTTACTGTTAGGGTTAGGTTTAGGGTTAGTTTTAGGGTTAGAGTTATGTGCTATGGTTTGTGTTAGAGGTTAGGGTTAGGTTTACTGCTGACGGTTAGGGTTACGTTTAAGGGTTAGCATTAGGGTTAGGGTTAGGGTTAGGGTTAAGGGATAGGATTAGTGTTAAGTGTTGGGCTTAGGGTTAGGGTTTAGTGTTAGGGTTATCATTAAGGATTAGGGGTAGGGTCAGGGTTAAATGCTTGGGTGCGGGTAATGGTTAGGGTCAGGGTTAAGGTTCACGGATAGGGTTAGTGTTAAGGATTACGGGTAGGTTTAGGGTTCAGGGTTAGAGTTAGCATTAGGGCTTAAGGTTAGGATTAGGCGGTAGGTTAGATTTAGGGTTAGATCTAGGCGTTAGGGTAAGGGCTAGCGTTAGGGTTAAGAGATAGGTTAGGTTTAATGCTTAGGATTAGGGTTAGGGTTTGGGGTTAAAGTAAGTGTTAGGGGTTAGGTTTAAGGATCAAAGGTTAGGGTTATTTTTAGCTGTAGTGTTAGGGTTAGGGATAAGGGATCCCATTAGCATTAAGGGTCTTCCTTATTGTAGGGTTAAGGGTTAGGCTTAGAGTTAAAGGTTAAGGTTAGGGTCAGTGTTAAGATTTAGGGTGAGGGTTAACGGTTAGGGTAAAGGTTAAGCGTTAGGGTTAGGGATTAGTGATTAGGTTTTTGGTTAGTGTTAGGGTTAGCGGTTAGGAGTTAGGGTTTTCTGAAGGGGTATGGTTAGAATTTGGATTGGGGTTAGAGTTAGGGTGAGGTATAGGGGTTAGGTTTAGGGGTTAGTTTTAGGGTAAAAGGATAGGATTAGGGTTACGGGTTGGGCTTAGGTTTAGGGTTAAAGTTTACTCCTAGGGTTAGGGATAGGGTTCAGGGTTAGCTTTAGGGGTTCTGGTTAGGGTTAGGTGTTAGGATAGTGTCAGGGTTAGGTCTAGTCGTGAGGGTAAGGTTTAGGGTTAGCTTTAAGAGCTAGGGTTAGGTTTAATGGTTAGGATTAGGATTAGGGTTAAGGGTTAGGGTAAGGCTTAGGGGTTAGGGTGAAGGGTTAGGGTCAAGGGTTAGGGTTTTTGTTAGGCATAGCGTTGGGGTTAGAAGTAAGGGCTACTGTCAGTGTTAGGGTTGTAGGTAGGGTTACGGTTAGGGTTAGCGGTTTAGAATTAGGGTTAGGGATTAGGTGTCACAGTGATGACTAGGAGATAGGGTTAGAATTATGGGATAGGGGTTGTTCTCAGGAAATGGGTTATGCGTTAACGTTAGGATGAGAGGTTAAAGTTAGGCGCACGGTGAGGTTTACGTGTTAAGGGGAGAAATAGGAACAGGGTTGGGTGTTATGTTCAGGGTTAGGGTTATCTGTTAAAGGTATTGTTTATGCTTAGCGCACGGGCCCTGTCTGCATTAGGCGGGCGGGGGGAGTTTAGGGGGCTGGGATTGTACCCGGGAACCCACTCTATCATACTCTGGGTATGGGCCCGTCGGTTTCATGCAGGACACAGTGGTAGAGCCTCCTTTCACGCATGGCATGGGAGGATTGCAGGCTTTCTAAACTCTAAGAAAGCAAGAAGTCTGAGAATTAGATTTAGGGTTAGGATTATGGTTAGGGTTAAGGATGAAGTTTAGAGTTAGGGTGAGGGCTTAGGGTTAGGGATTAGGGTTAGGGTTAAAGGTTACTCTTAGGTTTAACGGTTACACTTTGGTTTAGGGTTGAGGTTTACGGTTAGGGTTAAGATGAGGGGTTAGGGTTAGGTACAGGGTTAGGGTTAAGTGTTAGGTTTAGGGTTGAAGATTAGGATTAGGGTTAGGATTAAAGGTTAGTGTGAGAGTTAACGCTTAGGGTTAAGGTTAAGAGTTAGGGTTTAGGGTTAGGTTTAGGGTTAGGGTTAGTTTTAGGGTTAGAGTTATGTGCTATGGTTTGTGTTAGAGGTTAGGGTTAGGTTTACTGGTCACGGTTAGGGTTAGGTTTAGGGATTAGCATTAGGGTTAGGGTTAGGGTTAAGGGATAGGATTAGGGTTAAGTGTTGGGCTTAGGGTTAGGGTTTATTGTTAGGGTTATCATTAAGGATTAGGGGTAGGGTCAGGGTTAAATGCTTGGGTGCGGGTAATGGTTAGGGTCAGGGTTAAGGTTGACGGATAGGGTTAGTGTTAAGGGTTACGGGTAGGTTTAGGGTTCAGGGTTAGAGTTAGCATTAGGGCTTAAGATTAGGATTAGGCGGTAGGTTAGATTTAGGGTTAGATGTAGGCGTTAGGGTAAGGGCTAGCGTTAGGGTTAAGAGATAGGGTTAGGTTTAATGCTTAGGATTAGGGTTAGGGTTTGGGGTTAAAGTAAGTGTTAGGGGTTAGGTTTAAGGATCTAAGGTTAGGGTTATTTTTAGCTGTAGTGTTAGGGTTAGGGATAAGGGATCCCATTAGCATTAAGGGTCTTCCTTACTGTAGGGATAAGGGTTAGGCTTAGAGTTAAGGGTGAAGGTTAGGGTCAGTGTTAAGATTTAGGGTGAGGGTTAACGGTTAGGGTAAAGGTTAAGCGTTAGGGTTAGGGATTAGTGATTAGGGTTTTTGGTTAGTGTTAGGGTTAGCAGTTAGGAGTTAGTGTTTTATGAACGGGTATGGTTAGAATTAGGATTGGGGTTAGAGTTAGGGTGAGGTATAGGGGTTAGGTTTAGGGGTTAGTTTTAGCGTAAAAGGATAGGATTAGGGTTACGGGTTGGGCTTAGGTTTAGGGTTAACGTTTACTGCTAGGGTTAGGGATAGGGTTCAGGGTTAGCTTTAGGGGTTCTCGTTAGGGTTAGGTGTTCGGTTAGTGTCAGGGTTAGGTCTAGTCGTGAGGGTAAGGTTTAGGCTTAGCTTTAAGAGCTAGGGTTAGGTTTAATGGTTAGGATTAGGATTAGGGTTAAGGGTTAGGGTAAGGCTTAGGGGTTAGGGTGAAGGGTTAGGGTCAGGGGTTAGGGTTTTTGTTAGGCATAGCGTTGGGGTTAGAAGTAAGGTTTACTGTCAGTGTTAGGGTTGTAGGTAGGGTTACGGTTAGGGTTAGCGGTTTAGAATTAGGGTTAGGAATTAGGTGTCACAGTGATGACTAGGAGATAGGGTTAGAATTATGGGATAGGGGTTGTTCTCAGGAAATGGGTTATGCATTAACGTTAGGATAAGAGGTTAAAGTTAGGCGCACGGTGAGGTTTACGTGTTAAGGGGAGAAATAGGAACAGGGTTGGGTGTTATGTTCAGGATTAGGGTTATCTGTTAAAGGTATTGTTTATGCTTAGCGCACTGGCCCTGTCTGCATTAGGCGGGCGGGGGCAGTTTAGGGGGCTGGCATTGTACCCGGGAACCCACTCTATCATACTCTGGGTATGGGCTCGAGGGTTTCATGCAGGACACAGTGGTAGAGCTTCCTTTCACGCATGGCATGGGAGGATTGCAGGCTTTCCAAACTCTAAGAAAGCAAGAAGTCTGAGAATTAGGTTTAGGGTTAGGATTATGGTTAGGGTGAAGGATGAAGTTTAGTGTTAGGGTGAGGGCTTAGGGTTAGGGATTAGGGTTAGGGTAAAAGGTTACTCTTAGGTTTAACGGTTACACTTTGGTTTTGGGTTGAGGTTTACGGTTAGGGTTAAGATGAGGGGTTAGGGTTTGGTACAGAGTTAGGGTTAAGTGTTAGGTTTAGGGTTGAAGATTAGGATTAGGGTTAGGATTAAAGGTTAGCGTGAGAGTTAACGCTTAGGGTTAAGGTTAAGAGTTAGGGTTTAGGGTTAGGGTTAGGGTTAGGGTTAGTTTTAGGGTTAGAGTTATGTGCTATGGTTTGTGTTAGAGGTTAGGGTTAGGTTTACTGGTCACGGTTAGGGTTACGTTTAGGGGTTAGCATTAGGGATAGGGTTAGGGTTAGGGTTAAGGGATAGGATTAGGGTTAAGTGTTGGGCTTCCGGTTAGGGTTTAGTGTTAGGGTTATCATTAAGGCTTAGGGGTAGGGTCAGGGTTAAATTCTTGGGTGCGGGTAATGGTTAGGGTCAGGGTTAAGGTTCACGGATAGGGTTCGTGTTAAGGGTTACGGGTAGGTTTAGGGTTCAGGGTTAGAGTTAGCATTAGGGCTTAAGGTTAGGATTAGGCGGTAGGTTAGATTTAGGGTTAGATCTAGGCGTTAGGGTAAGGGCTAGCATTAGGGTTAAGAGATAGGGTTAGGTTTAATGCTTAGAATTAGGGTTAGGGTTAGGGGTTAAAGTAAGTGTTAGGGGTTAGGTTTAAGGATCAAAGGTTAGGGTTATTTTTAGCTGTAGTGTTAGGGTTAGGGATAAGGGATCCCATTAGCATTAAGGGTCTTCCTTACTGTAGGGTTAAGGGTTAGGCTTAGAGTTAAAGGTGAAGGTTAGGGTCAGTGTTAAGATTTAGGGTGAGGGTTAACGGTTAGGGTAAAGGTTAAGCATTAGGGTTAGGGATTAGTGATTAGGGATTTGGTTAGTGTTAGGGTTAGCGGTTAGGAGTTAGTGTTTTCTGAAGGGGTATGGTTAGAATTAGGATTGGGGTTAGAGTTAGGGTGAGGTATAGGGGTTAGGTTTAGGGGTTAGTTTTAGGGTAAAAGGATAGGATTAGGGTTACGGGTTGGGCTTAGGTTTAGGGTTAAAGTGTACTGCTAGGGTTAGGGATAGGGTTCAGGGTTAGCTTTGGGGGTTCTGGTTAGGGTTAGGTGTTAGGTTAGTGTCAGGATTAGGTCTAGTCGTGAGGCTAAAGTTTAGGGTTAGCTTTAAGAGCTAGGGTTAGGTTTAATAGTTAGGATTAGGATTAGGGTTAAGGGTTAGGGTAAGGCTTAGGGGTTAGGGTGAAGGGTTAGGGTCAAGGGTTAGGGTTTTTGTTAGGCATAGCGTTGGGGTTAGAAGTAAGGGTTACTGTCAGTGTTAGGGTTGTAGTTAGGGTTACGGTTAGGGTTAGCGGTTTAGAATTAGGGTTAGGGATTAGGAGTCACAGTGATGACTAGGAGATAGGGTTAGAATTATGGGATAGGGGTTGTTCTCAGGAAATGGGTTATGCATTAACGTTAGGATAAGAGGTTAATGTTAGGCACACGGTGAGGTTTACGTGTTAAGGGGAGAAATAGGAACAGGGTTGGGTGTTATGTTCAGGGTTAGGGTTATCTGTTAAAGGTATTGTTTATGCTTAGAGCAAGGGCCCTGTCTGCATTAGGCGGGCGGGGCGAGTTTAGGGGGCTCGGATTGTACCCGGAAACCCACTCTATCAACTCTGGGTATGGGCCCGTGTGTTTCATGGAGGACACCGTGGTAGAGCCTCCTTTCACGCATAGCATGGGAGGATTGCAGGCTTTCTAAACTCTAAGAAAGCAAGAAGTCTGAGAATTAGATTTAGGGTTAGGATTATGGTTAGGGTTAAGGATGAAGTTTACTGTCAGGGTGAGGGCTTAGGATTAGGGATTAGGGATAGGGTTAAAGGTTACTCTTAGATTTAACGGTTACACTTTGGTTTAGGGTTGAGGTTTACGGTTAGGGTTAAGATGGGGCTTAGGGTTTGGTACAGGGTTAGGGTTAAGTGTTAGGTTTAGGGTTGAAGATTAGGATTAGGGTTAGGATTAAAGGTTAGCGTGAGAGTTAACGCTTAGGGTTAAGGTTAAGATTTAGGGTTTAGGGTTAGGTTTAGGGTTAGTTTTAGGGTTAGAGTTATGTGCTATGGTTTGTGTTAGAGGTTAGGGTTAGGTTTACTGGTAACGGTTAGGGTTACGTTTAGGGGGTAGCATTAGGGTTAGGGTTAGGGTTAAGGGATAGGATTAGGGATAAGTGTTGGGCTTAGGGTTAGGGTTTAGTTTTAGGGTTAGCATTAAGGATTAGGGTTAGGGTCAGGGTTAAATGCTTGGGTGCGGGTAATGGTTAGGGTCAGGGTTAAGGTTCAAAGATAGGGTTAGTGTTAAGGGTTACGGGTAGGTTTAGGGTTCAGGGTTAGTGTTAGCATTAGGGCTTAAGGTTAGGATTAGGCGGTAGGTTAGATTTAGGGTTAGATCTAGGCGTTAGGGTAAGGGCTAGCGTTAGGGTTAAGAGATAGGTTTAGGTTTAATGCTTAGGATTAGGGTTAGGGTTTGGGGTTAAAGTAAGTGTTAGGGGTTAGGTTTAAGGATCCAAGGTTAGGGTTATTTTTAGCTGTAGTGTTAGGGTTAGGGATAAGGGATCCCATTAGCATTAAGGGTCTTCCTTACTGTAGGGTTAAGGGTTAGGCTTAGAGTTAAAGGTTAAGGTTAGGGTCAGTGTTAAGATTTAGGGTGAGGGTTAACGGTTAGGGTAAAGGTTAAGCGTTAGGGTTAGGGATTAGTGATTAGGGTTTTTGGTTAGTGTTAGGGTTAGCGGTGAGGAGTTAGTGTTTTATGAAGGGGTATGGTTAGAATTAGGATTGGGGTTAGAGTTAGGGTGAGGTATAGGGGTTAGGTTTAGGGGTTAGTTTTAGGGTAAAAGGATAGGATTAGGGTTACGGGTTGGGCTTAGGTTTAGGGTTAAAGTTTACTGCTAGTGTTCAGGGTTAGCTTTAGGGGTCCTGGTTAGGGTTAGGTGTTAGGTTAGTGTCAGGGTTAGGTCTAGTCGTGAGGGTAAGGTTTAGGGTTAGCTTTAAGAGCTAGGGTTAGGTTTAATGGTTAGGATTAGCATTAGGGTTAAGGGTTAGGGTAAGGCTTAGGGGTTAGGGTGAAGGGTTAGGGTCAAGGGTTAGGGTTTTTGTTAGGCATAGCGTTGGGGTTAGAAGTAAGGGTTACTGTCAGTGTTAGGGTTGTAGGTAGGGTTACGGTTAGGGTTAGCGGTTTAGAATTAGGGTTAGGGATTAGGTGTCACAGTGATGACTAGGAGATAGGTTTAGAATTATGGGATAGGGGTTGTCCTCAGGAAATGGGTTATGCATTAACGTTAGGATAAGAGGTTAAAGTTAGGCGCACGGTGAGGATTACGTGTTAAGGGGAGAAATAGGAACAGGCTTGGGTGTTATGTTGACGGTTAGGGTTATCTGTTAAAGGTATTGTTTATGCTTAGCGCATGGGCCCTGTCTGCATTAGGCGGGCGGGGGGAGTTTAGGGGGCTGGGATTGTACCCGAGAACCCACTCTATCATAGTCTGGGTATGGGCCCATGGGTTTCATGCAGGACACAGTGGTAGAGCCTCCTTTCACGCATGGCATGGGAGGATTGCAGGCTTTCTAAACTCTAAGAAAGCAAGAAGTCTGAGAATTAGATTTAGGGTTAGGATTCTGGTTAGGGTTAAGGATGAAGTTTAGTGTTAGGGTGAGGGCTTAGGGTTAGGGATTAGGGATAGGGTTAAAGGTTACTCTTAGGTTTAACGGTTACACTTTGGTTTCTGGTTGAGGTTTACAGTTAGGGTTAAGATGAGGGGTTAGGGTTTGGTACAGGGTTAGGGTTAAGTGTTAGGTTTAGGGTTGAAGATTAGGATTAGGGTTAGGATTAAAGGTTAGCGTGAGAGTTAACGCTTAGGGTTAAGGTTAAGAGTTAGGGTTTAGGGTTAGAGTTAGGGTTAGGGTTAGTTTTAGGGTTAGAGTTATGTGCTATGGTTTGTGTTAGAGGTTAGGGTTAGGTTTACTGGTCACGGTTAGGGTTACGTTTAGGGGTTAGCATTAGGGATAGGGTTAGGGTTAGGGTTAAGGGATAGGATTAGGGTTAAGTGTTGGGCTTCCGGTTAGGGTTTAGTGTTAGGGTTATCATTAAGGCTTAGGGGTAGGGTCAGGGTTAAATTCTTGG
The DNA here is from genome assembly GCF_041146395.1 of Eulemur rufifrons. Classification (NCBI taxonomy): domain Eukaryota; kingdom Metazoa; phylum Chordata; class Mammalia; order Primates; family Lemuridae; genus Eulemur; species Eulemur rufifrons. Next base: position 994,704 of record NW_027182827.1, on the reverse strand, counting down.
GTGCGGGTAATGGTTAGGGTCAGGGTTAAGGTTCACGGATAGGGTTCGTGTTAAGGGTTACGGGTAGGTTTAGGGTTCAGGGTTAGAGTTAGCATTAGGGCTTAAGGTTAGGATTAGGCGGTAGGTTAGATTTAGGGTTAGATCTAGGCGTTAGGGTAAGGGCTAGCATTAGGGTTAAGAGATAGGGTTAGGTTTAATGCTTACAATTAGGGTTAGGGTTAGGGGTTAAAGTAAGTGTTAGGGGTTAGGTTTAAGGATCAAAGGTTAGGGTTATTTTTAGCTGTAGTGTTAGGGTTAGGGATAAGGGATCCCATTAGCATTAAGGGTCTTCCTTACTGTAGGGTTAAGGGTTAGGCTTAGAGTTAAAGGTGAAGGTTAGGGTCAGTGTTAAGATTTAGGGTGAGGGTTAACGGTTAGGGTAAAGGTTAAGCATTAGGGTTAGGGATTAGTGATTAGGGATTTGGTTAGTGTTAGGGTTAGCGGTTAGGAGTTAGTGTTTTCTGAAGGGGTATGGTTAGAATTAGGATTGGGGTTAGAGTTAGGGTGAGGTATAGGGGTTAGGTTTAGGGGTTAGTTTTAGGGTAAAAGGATAGGATTAGGGTTACGGGTTGGGCTTAGGTTTAGGGTTAAAGTGTACTGCTAGGGTTAGGGATAGGGTTCAGGGTTAGCTTTGGGGGTTCTGGTTAGGGTTAGGTGTTAGGTTAGTGTCAGGATTAGGTCTAGTCGTGAGGGTAAAGTTTAGGGTTAGCTTTAAGAGCTAGGGTTAGGTTTAATAGTTAGGATTAGGATTAGGGTTAAGGGTTAGGGTAAGGCTTAGGGGTTAGGGTGAAGGGTTAGGGTCAAGGGTTAGGGTTTTTGTTAGGCATAGCGTTGGGGTTAGAAGTAAGGGTTACTGTCAGTGTTAGGGTTGTAGTTAGGGTTACGGTTAGGGTTAGCGGTTTAGAATTAGGGTTAGGGATTAGGAGTCACAGTGATGACTAGGAGATAGGGTTAGAATTATGGGATAGGGGTTGTTCTCAGGAAATGGGTTATGCATTAACGTTAGGATAAGAGGTTAATGTTAGGCACACGGTGAGGTTTACGTGTTAAGGGGAGAAATAGGAACAGGGTTGGGTGTTATGTTCAGGGTTAGGGTTATCTGTTAAAGGTATTGTTTATGCTTAGAGCAAGGGCCCTGTCTGCATTAGGCGGGCTGGGCGAGTTTAGGGGGCTCGGATTGTACCCGGAAACCCACTCTATCAACTCTGGGTATGGGCCCGTGTGTTTCATGGAGGACACAGTGGTAGAGCCTCCTTTCACGCATAGCATGGGAGGATTGCAGGCTTTCTAAACTCTAAGAAAGCAAGAAGTCTGAGAATTAGATTTAGGGTTAGGATTCTGGTTAGGGTTAAGGATGAAGTTTACTGTCAGGGTGAGGGCTTAGGATTAGGGATTCGGGTTAGGGTTAAAGGTTACTCTTAGGTTTAACGGTTACACTTTGGTTTAGGGTTGAGGTTTACGGTTAGGGTTAAGATGGGGCTTAGGGTTTGGTACAGGGTTAGGGTTAAGTGTTAGGTTTAGGGTTGAAGATTAGGATTAGGGTTAGGATTAAAGGTTAGCGTGAGAGTTAACGCTTAGGGTTAAGGTTAAGATTTAGGGTTTAGGATTAGGGTTAGGGTTAGTTTTAGGGTTAGAGTTATGTGCTATGGTTTGTGTTAGAGGTTAGGGTTAGGTTTACTGGTAACGGTTAGGGTTACGTTTAGGGGGTAGCATTAGGGTTAGGGTTAGGGTTAATGGATAGGATTAGGGATAAGTGTTGGGCTTAGGGTTAGGGTTTAGTTTTAGGGTTAGCATTAAGGATTAGGGTTAGGGTCAGGGTTAAATGCTTGGGTGCGGGTAATGGTTAGGGTCAGGGTTAAGGTTCAAAGATAGGGTTAGTGTTAAGGGTTACGGGTAGGTTTAGGGTTCAGGGTTAGTGTTAGCATTAGGGATTAAGGTTAGGATTAGGCGGTAGGTTAGATTTAGGGTTAGATCTAGGCGTTAGGGTAAGGGCTAGCGTTAGGGTTAAGAGATAGGTTTAGGTTTAATGCTTAGGATTAGGGTTAGGGTTTGGGGTTAAAGTAAGTGTTAGGGGTTAGGTTTAAGGATCCAAGGTTAGGGTTATTTTTAGCTGTAGTGTTAGGGTTAGGGATAAGGGATCCCATTAGCATTAAGGGTCTTCCTTACTGTAGGGTTAAGGGTTAGGCTTAGAGTTAAAGGTTAAGGTTAGGGTCAGTGTTAAGATTTAGGGTGAGGGTTAACGGTTAGGGTAAAGGTTAAGCGTTAGGGTTAGGGATTAGTGATTAGGGTTTTTGGTTAGTGTTAGGGTTAGCGGTGAGGAGTTAGTGTTTTATGAAGGGGTATGGTTAGAATTAGGATTGGGGTTAGAGTTAGGGTGAGGTATAGGGGTTAGGTTTAGGGGTTAGTTTTAGGGTAAAAGGATAGGATTAGGGTTACGGGTTGGGCTTAGGTTTAGGGTTAAAGTTTACTGCTAGTGTTCAGGGTTAGCTTTAGGGGTTCTGGTTAGGGTTAGGTGTTAGGTTAGTGTCAGGGTTAGGTCTAGTCGTGAGGGTAAGGTTTAGGGTTAGCTTTAAGAGCTAGGGTTAGGTTTAATGGTTAGGATTAGCATTAGGGTTAAGGGTTAGGGTAAGGCTTAGGGGTTAGGGTGAAGGGTTAGGGTCAAGGGTTAGGGTTTTTGTTAGGCATAGCGTTGGGGTTAGAAGTAAGGGTTACTGTCAGTGTTAGGGTTGTAGGTAGGGTTACGGTTAGGGTTAGCGGTTTAGAATTAGGGTTAGGGATTAGGTGTCACAGTGATGACTAGGAGATAGGGTTAGAATTATGGGATAGGGGTTGTCCTCAGGAAATGGGTTATGCATTAACGTTAGGATAAGAGGTTAAAGTTAGGCGCACGGTGAGGATTACGTGTTAAGGGGAGAAATAGGAACAGGGTTGGGTGTTATGTTGACGGTTAGGGTTATCTGTTAAAGGTATTGTTTATGCTTAGCGCATGGGCCCTGTCTGCATTAGGCGGGCGGGGGGAGTTTAGGGGGCTGGGATTGTACCCGAGAACCCACTCTATCATAGTCTGGGTATGGGCCCATGGGTTTCATGCAGGACACAGTGGTAGAGCCTCCTTTCACGCATGGCATGGGAGGATTGCAGGCTTTCTAAACTCTAAGAAAGCAAGAAGTCTGAGAATTAGATTTAGGGTTAGGATTCTGGTTAGGGTTAAGGATGAAGTTTAGTGTTAGGGTGAGGGCTTAGGGTTAGGGATTAGGGATAGGGTTAAAGGTTACTCTTAGGTTTAACGGTTACACTTTGGTTTCTGGTTGAGGTTTACGGTTAGGGTTAAGATGAGGGGTTAGGGTTTGGTACAGGGTTAGGGTTAAGTGTTAGGTTTAGGGTTGAAGATTAGGATTAGGGTTAGGATTAAAGGTTAGCGTGAGAGTTAACGCTTAGGGTTAAGGTTAAGAGTTAGGGTTTAGGGTTAGAGTTAGGGTTAGGGTTAGTTTTAGGGTTAGAGTTATGTGCTATGGTTTGTGTTAGAGGTTAGGGTTAGGTTTACTGGTCACGGTTAGGGTTACGTTTAGGGGTTAGCATTAGGGTTAGGGTTAGGGTTAAGGGATAGGATTAGGGTTAAGTGTTGGGCTTAGGGTTAGGGTTTATTGTTAGGGTTATCATTAAGGATTAGGGGTAGGGTCAGAGTTAAATGCTTGGGTGCGGGTAATGGTTAGGTTCAGGGTTAAGGTTGACGGATAGGGTTAGTGTTAAGGGTTACGGGTAGGTTTAGGGTTCAGGGTTAGAGTTAGCATTAGGGCTTAGGGTTAGGATTAGGCGGTAGGTTAGATTTAGGTTAGATCTAGGCGTTAGGGTAAGGGCTAGCGTTAGGGTTAAGAGATAGGGTTAGGTTTAATGCTTAGGATTAGGGTTAGGGTTTGGGGTTAAAATAAGTGTTAGGGGTTAGGTTTAAGGATCAAAGGTTAGGGTTATTTTTAGCTGTAGTGTTAGGGTTAGGAATAAGGGATCCCATTAGCATTAAGGGTCTTCCTTACTGTAGGGATAAGGGTTAGGCTTAGAGTTAAGGGTGAAGGTTAGGGTCAGTGTTAAGATTTAGGGTGAGGGTTAACGGTTAGGGTAAAGGTTAAGCGTTAGGGTTAGGGATTAGTGATTAGGGTTTTTGGTTAGTGTTAGGGTTAGCAGTTAGGAGTTAGTGTTTTATGAACGGGTATGGTTAGAATTAGGATTGGGGTTAGAGTTAGGGTGAGGTATAGGGGTTAGGTTTAGGGGTTAGTTTTAGGGTAAAAGGATAGGATTAGGGTTACGGGTTGGGCTTAGGTTTAGGGTTAAAGTGTACTGCTAGGGTTAGGGATAGGGTTCAGGGTTAGCTTTGGGGGTTCTGGTTAGGGTTAGGTGTTAGGTTAGTGTCAGGATTAGGTCTAGTCGTGAGGGTAAGGTTTAGGCTTAGCTTTAAGAGCTAGGGTTAGGTTTAATGGTTAGGATTAGGATTAGGGTTAAGGGTTAGGGTAAGGCTTAGGGGTTAGGGTGAAGGGTTAGGGTCAGGGGTTAGGGTTTTTGTTACGCATAGCGTTGGGGTTAGAAGTAAGGTTTACTGTCAGTGTTAGGGTTGTAGGTAGGGTTACGGTTAGGGTTAGCGGTTTAGAATTAGGGTTAGGGATTAGGTGTCACAGTGATGACTAGGAGATAGGGTTAGAATTATGGGATAGGGGTTGTTCTCAGGAAATGGGTTATGCATTAACGTTAGGATAAGAGGTTAAAGTTAGGCGCACGGTGAGGTTTACGTGTTAAGGGGAGAAATAGGAACAGGGTTGGGTGTTATGTTCAGGATTAGGGTTATCTGTTAAAGGTATTGTTTTTGCTTAGCGCACTGGCCCTGTCTGCATTAGGCGGGCGGGGGCAGTTTAGGGGGCTGGCATTGTACCCGGGAACCCACTCTATCATACTCTGGGTATGGGCTCGAGGGTTTCATGCAGGACACAGTGGTAGAGCTTCCTTTCACGCATGGCATGGGAGGATTGCACGCTTTCCAAACTCTAAGAAAGCAAGAAGTCTGAGAATTAGGTTTAGGGTTAGGATTATGGTTAGGGTGAAGGATGAAGTTTAGTGTTAGGGTGAGGGCTTAGGGTTAGGGATTAGGGTTAGGGTTAAAGGTTACTCTTAGGTTTAACGGTTACACTTTGGTTTTGGGTTGAGGTTTAGGGTTAGGGTTAAGATGAGGGGTTAGGGTTTGGTACAGGGTTAGGGTTAAGTGTTAGGTTTAGGGTTGAAGATTAGGATTAGGGTTAGGATTAAAGTTTAGCGTGAGAGTTAACGCTTAGGGTTAAGGTTAAGAGTTAGGGTTTAGGGTTAGGGTTAGGGTTAGGGTTAGTTTTAGGGTTAGAGTTATGTGCTATGGTTTGTGTTAGAGGTTAGGGTTAGGTTTACTGGTCACGGTTAGGGTTACGTTTAGGGGTTAGCATTAGGGATAGGGTTAGGGTTAGGGTTAAGGGATAGGATTAGGGTTAAGTGTTGGGCTTCCGGTTAGGGTTTAGTGTTAGGGTTATCATTAAGGCTTAGGGGTAGGGTCAGGGTTAAATGCTTGGGTGCGGGTAATGGTTAGGGTCAGGGTTAAGGTTCACGGATAGGGTTCGTGTTAAGGGTTACGGGTAGGTTTAGGGTTCAGGGTTAGAGTTAGCATTAGGGCTTAAGGTTAGGATTAGGCGGTAGGTTAGATTTAGGGTTAGATCTAGGCGTTAGGGTAAGGGCTAGCATTAGGGTTAAGAGATAGGGTTAGGTTTAATGCTTAGGATTAGGGTTAGGGTTAGGGGTTAAAGTAAGTGTTAGGGGTTAGGTTTAAGGATCAAAGGTTAGGGTTATTTTTAGCTGTAGTGTTAGGGTTAAGGATAAGGGATCCCATTAGCATTAAGGGTCTTCCTTACTGTAGGGTTAAGGGTTAGGCTTAGAGTTAAAGGTGAAGGTTAGGGTCAGTGTTAAGATTTAGGGTGAGGGTTAACGGTTAGGGTAAAGGTTAAGCGATAGGGTTAGGGATTAGTGATTAGGGATTTGGTTAGTGTTAGGGTTAGCGGTTAGGAGTTAGTGTTTTTTGAAGGGGTATGGTTAGAATTAGGATTGGGGTTAGAGTTAGGGTGAGGTATAGGGGTTAGGTTTAGGGGTTAGTTTTAGGGTAAAAGGATAGGATTAGGGTTACGGGTTGGGCTTAGGTTTAGGGTTAAAGTTTACTGCTAGGGTTAGGGATAGGGTTCAGGGTTAGCTTTGGGGGTTCTGGTTAGGGTTAGGTGTTAGGTTAGTGTCAGGATTAGGTCTAGTCGTGAGGGTAAGGTTTAGGGTTAGCTTTAAGAGCTAGGGTTAGGTTTAATAGTTAGGATTAGGATTAGGGTTAAGGGTTAGGGTAAGGCTTAGGGGTTAGGGTGAAGGGTTAGGGTCAAGGGTTAGGGTTTTTGTTAGGCATAGCGTTGGGGTTAGAAGTAAGGGTTACTGTCAGTGTTAGGGTTGTAGTTAGGGTTACGGTTAGGGTTAGCGGTTTAGAATTAGGGTTAGAGATTAGGTGTCACAGTGATGACTAGGAGATAGGGTTAGAATTATGGGATAGGGGTTGTTCTCAGAAAATGGGTTATGCATTAACGTTAGGATAAGAGGTTAAAGTTAGGCGCACGGTGAGGATTACGTGTTAAGGGGAGAAATAGGAACAGGGTTGGGTGTTATGTTCAGGGTTAGGGTTATCTGTTAAAGGTATTGTTTATGCTTAGCGCACGGGCAGTGTCTGCATTAGGCGGGCAGGGGGAGTTTAGGGGGCTGGGATTGTACCCGGGAACCCACTCTATCATACTCTGGGTATGGGCCCGTCGGTTTCATGCAGGACACAGTGGTAGAGCCTCCTTTCACGCATGGTATGGGAGGATTGCAGGCATTATAAACTCTAAGACAGCAAGAAGTCTGAGAATGAGATTTAGGGTTAGGATTATGGTTAGGGTTAAGGATGAATTTTAGTGTTAGGGTGAGGGCTTAGAAATAGGGATTAGGGTTAGGGTTAAAGTTTAGTCTTAGGTTTAACGATTACACTTTGGTTTCGGGTTGAGGTTTATGGTTAGGGTTAAGATGAGGGGTTAGGGTTTGGTACAGGGTTAGGGTTAAGTGTTAGGTTTAGGGTTGAAGATTAGGATTAGGGTTAGGATTAAAGGTTAGCCTGAGAGTTAACGCTTAGGGTTAAGGTTAAGAGTTAGGGTTTAGGGTTAGGGTTAGGGTTAGGGTTAGTTTAAGGGTTAGAGTTATGTGCTATGGTTTGTGTTAGAGGTTAGGGTTAGGTTTACTGTTCACGGTTAGGGTTACGTTTAGGGGTAAGCATTAGGGTTATGGTTAGGGTTATGGTTAAGGGATAGGATTAGGGTTAAGTGTTGGGCTTAGGGTTAGGGTTTAGTGTTAGGGTTATCATTAAGGCTTAGGGGTAGGGTCAGGGTTAAATGCTTGGGTGCGGGTAATGGTTAGGGTCCGGGTTAAGGTTCACGGATAGGGTTCGTGTTAAGGGTTACGGAGAGGTTTAGGGTTCAGGGTTAGAGTTAGCATTAGGGCTTAAGGTTAGGATTAGGCGGTAGGTTAGATTTAGGGTTAGATCTAGGCGTTAGGGTAAGGGCTAGCATTGGGGTTAAGAGATAGGGTTAGGTTTAATGCTTAGGATTAGGGTTAGGGTTTGGGGTTAAAGTAAGTGTTAGGGGTTAGGTTTAAGGATCAAAGGTTAGGGTTATTTTTAGCTGCAGTGTTAGGGTTAGGGATAAGGGATCCCATTGGCATTAAGGGTCTTCCTTACTGTAGGGTTAAGTGTTAGGCTTAGAGTTAAAGGTGAAGGTTAGGGTCAGTGTTAAGATTTAGGGTGAGGGTTAACGGTTAGGGTAAAGGTTAAGCGTTAGGGTTAGGTATTAGTGATTAGGGATTTGGTTAGTGTTAGGGTTAGCGGTTAGGAGTTAGTGTTTTATGAAGAGGTATGGTTAGAATTAGGACTGGGGTTAGAGTTAGGGTGAGGTATAGGGGTTAGGTTTAGGGGTTAGTTTTAGGGTAAAAGGATAGGATTCGGGTTACGGGTTGGGCTTAGGTTTAGGGTTAAAGTTTACTGCTAGGGTTAGGGATAGGGTTCAGGGTTAGCTTTGGGGGTTCTGGTTAGGGTTAGGTGTTAGGTTAGTGTCAGGGTTAGGTCCAGTCGTGAGGGTAAGGTTTAGGGTTAGCTTTAAGAGCTAGGGTTAGGTTTAATGGTTAGGATTAGGATTAGGGTTAAGGGTTAGGGTAAGGCTTAGGGGTTAGGGTGAAGGGTTAGAGTCAAGGGTTAGGGTTTTTGTTAGGCATAGCGTTGGGTTTAGAAGTAAGGGTTACTGTCAGTGTTAGGGTGTAGGTAGGGTTACAGTTAGGGTTAGAGGTTTAGAATTGGGGTTAGGGATTAGGTGTCACAGTGATGACTAGGAGATAGGGTTAGAATTGTGGGATAGGGGTTGTTCTCAGGAAATGGGTTATGCATTAACTTTAGGATAAGAGGTTAAAGTTAGGCTCACGGTGAGGTTTACGTGTTAAGGGGAGAAATAGGAACAGGGTTGGGTGTTATGTTCAGGGTTAGGGTTATCGGTTAAAGGTATTGTTTATGCTTAGCGCACGGGCCCTGTCTGCATTAGACGGGCGGGGGGAGTTTAGGGGGCTGGGATTGTACCCGGGAACCCACTCTATCATACTCTGGGTATGGGCCCGTCGGTTTCATGCAGGACACAGTGGTAGAGCCTCCTTTCACGCATGGCATGGGAGGATTGCAGGCTTTCTAAACTCTAAGAAAGCAAGAAGTCTGAGAATGAGATTTAGGGTTAGGATTATGGTTAGGGTTAAGGATGAAGTTTAGTGTTAGGGTGAGGGCTTAGGGTTAGGGATTAGGGTTAGGGTTAAAGGTTACTCTTAGGTTTAACGTTTACACTTTGGTTTAGGGTTGAGGTTTACGGTTAGGGTTAAGATGAGGGGTTAGGGTTTGGTACAGGGTTAGGGTTAAGTGTTAGGTTTAGGGTTGAAGATTAGGATTAGGGTTAGGATTAAAGGTTAGCGTGAGAGTTAACGCTTAGGGTTCAGGTTAAGAGTTAGGGTTTAGGGTTAGGGTTAGGGTTAGTTTTAGGGTTAGAGTTATGTGCTATGGTTTGTGTTAGAGTTTAGGGTTAGGTTTACTGGTGACGGTTAGGGTTACGTTTAGGGGTTAGCATTATGGTTAGGGTTAGGGTTAGGGTTAAGGGATAGGATTAGGGTTAAGTGTTGGGCTTAGGGTTAGGGTTTAGTGTTAGGTTTATCATTAAGGATTAGGGTTAGAATCAGGGTTAAATGCTTGGGTGCGGGTAATGGTTAGGGTCAGGGTTAAGGTTCACGGATAGGGTTAGTCTTAAGCGTTACGGGTAGGTTTAGGGTTCGTGTTAAGGGTTACGAGTAGGTTTAGGGTTCAGGGTTAGTGTTAGCATTAGGGCTTAAGGTTAGGATTAGGCCGTAGATTACATTTTGGGTTAGATGTAGGCATTAGGGTAAGGGCTAGCGTTAGGGTTAAGAGATAGGGTTAGGGTTAGGGTTAGGGTTAGTTGTAGGGTTAGAGTTATGTGCTATGGTTTGTGTTAGAGTTTAGGGTTAGGTTTACTGGTCACGGTTAGGGTTACGTTTAGGGGTTAGCATTAGGGTTAGGGTTAGGGTTAGGGTTAAGGGATAGGATTAGGGTTCAGTGTTTGGCTTAGGGTTAGGGTTTAGTGTTAGGCTTATCATTAAGGATTAGCGTTAGGGTCAGGGTTATATGCTTGGGTGCTGGTAATGGTTAGGGTCAGGGTTAAGGTTCACAGAAAGGGTTAGTGTTAAGGGTTACGGTAGGTTTAGGGTTCAGGGTTAGTGTTAGCATTAGGGCTTAAGGTTAGGATTAGGCGGTAGGTTAGATTTAGGGTTAGATCTAGGCGTTAGGGTAAGGGCTAGCGTTAGGGTTAAGAGATAGGGTTAGGTTTAATGCTTAGGATTAGGGTTAGGGTTAGGGGATAAAGTAAGTGTTAGGGGTTAGGTTTAAGGATCCAAGGTTAGGGTTATTTTTAGCTGTAGTGTTAGGGTTAGGGATAAGGGATCCCATTAGCATTAAAGGTCTTCCTTACTGTAGGGTTAAGTGTTAGGCTTAGAGTTAAAGGATAAGGTTAGGGTCACTGTTAAGATTTAGGGTGAGGGTTAACGGCTAGGGTAAAGGTTAAGCGTTACGGTTAGGGATTAGTGATTAGGGTTTTTGGTTAGTGTTAGGGTTAGCGGTTAGGAGTTAGTGTTTTATGAAGGGGTATGGTTAGAATTAGGATTGGGGTTAGAGTTAGGGTGAGGTATAGGGGTTAGGTTTAGGGGTTAGTTTTAGGGTAAAAGGATAGGATTAGAGTTACGGGTTGGGCTTAGGTTTAGGGTTAAAGTTTACTGCTAGGGTTAGGGATAGGGTTCAGGGTTAGCTTTAGGGGTTCTGGTTAGGGTTAGGTGTTAGGTTAGTGTCAGGGTTAGGTCTAGTCGTGAGGGTAAGGTTTAGGGTTAGCTTTAAGAGCTAGGGTTAGGTTTAATGATTAGGATTAGGATTAGGGTTAAGGGTTAGGGTAAGGCTTAGGGGTTAGGGTGAAGGGTTAGGGTTTTTGTTAGGCATAGCGTTGGGGTTAGAAGTAAGGGTTACTGTCAGTGTTAGGGTTGTAGGTAGGGTTACGGTTAGGGTTAGCGGTTTAGAATTAGGATTAGGGATTAGGCGTCACAGTGATGACTACGAAATAGGGTTAGAATTATGGGATAGGGGTTGTTCTCAGGAAATGGGTTATGCATTAACGTTAGGATAAGAGGTTAAAGTTAGGCGCACGGTGAGGTTTACGTGTTAAGGGGAGAAATAGGAACAGGGTTGGGTGTTATGTTCAGGGTTAGGGTTATCTGTTAAAGGAATTGTTTATGCTTAGCGCACGGGCCCTGTCTGCATTAGGCGGTCGGGGGGAGTTTAGGGGGCTGGGATTGTACCCGGGAACCCACTCTATCATACTCTGGGTAAGTGCCCGTGGGTTTCATGCAGCACACATTGGTAGAGCCTCCTTTCACGCATGGCATGGGAGGATTGCAGGCTTTCTAAACTCTAAGAAAGCAAGAAGTCTGAGAATTAGATTTAGGGTTAGGGTTCTGGTTAGTGTTAAGGATGAAGTTTAGTGTTAGGGTCAGGGATTAGGGTTAGGGATTAGGGTTAGGTTAAAGGTTACTCTTAGGTTTAACGGTTACACTTTGGTTTAGGGTTTAGGTTTACGGTTAGGGTTAAGATGAGGGGTTAGGGTTTGGTACAGGATTAGGGTTAAGTGTTAGGTTTAGGGTTGAAGATTAGGATTAGGGTTAGGATTAAAGGTTAGCGTGAGAGTTAACGCTTAGGGTTAAGGGTAAGAGATAGGGTTTAGGGTTAGGGTTAGGGTTAGGGTTAGTTTTAGGGTTAGAGTTATGTGCTATGGTTTGTGTTAGAGGTTAGGGTTAGGTTTACTGGTCACGGTTAGGGTTAGGTTTAGCTGTTAGCATTAGAGTTAGGGTTAGGGTTAAGGGATAGGATTAGGGTTAAGTGTTGGGCTTAGGGTTAGGGTTTAGTGTTAGGGTTAGCATTAAGGATAAGCGTTAGAGTCAGGGTTAAATGCTTGGGTGCGGGTAATGGTTAGGGTCAGGGTTAAGGTTCAAGGATAGGGTTAGTGTTAAGGGTTACGGGTAGGTTTAGGGTTCAGGGTCAGTGTTAGCATTAGGGCTTAAGGTTAGGATTAGGCGGTAGGTTAGATTTAGGGTTAGATCTAGGCGTTAGGGTAAGGGCTAGCGTTAGGGTTAAGAGATAGGGTTAGGTTTAATGCTTAGGATTAGGGTTAGGGTTTGGGGTTAAAGTAAGTGTTAGGGGTTAGGTTTAAGGATCCAGGGTTAGGGTTATTTTTAGCTGTAGTGTTAGGGTTAGGGATAAGGGATCCCATTAGCATTAAGGGTCTTCCTTACTGTAGGGTTAATGGTTAGGCTTAGAGTTAAAGGTTAAGGTTAGGGTTAGTGTTAAGATTTAGGGTGAGGGTTAACGGTTAGGGTAAAGGTTAAGCGTTAGGGTTAGGGATTAGTGATTAGGGTTTTTGGTTAGTGTTAGGGTTAGCAGTTAGGAGTTAGTGTTTTATGAAGGGGTATGGTTAGAAATAGGATTGGGGTTAGAGTTAGGGTGAGGTATAGGGGTTAGGTTTAGGGGTTAGTTTTAGGGTAAAAGGATAGGATTAGGGTTACGGGTTGGGCTTAGGTTTAGGGTTAAAGTTTACTGCTAGGGTTAGGGACAGGGTTCAGGGTTAGCTTTAGGGGTTCTGGTTAGGGTTAGGTGTTAGGTTAGTGTCAGGGTTAGGTCTAGTGGTGAGGGTAAGGTTTAGGCTTAGCTTTAAGAGCTAGGGTTAGGTTTAATGGTTAGGATTAGGATTAGGGTTAAGGGTAAGGGTAAGTCTTAGGGGTTAGGGTGAAGGGTTAGGGTCAAGGGTTAGGGTTTTTGTTAGGCATAGCGTTGGGGTTAGAAATAAGGGTTACTGTGAGTGTTAGGGTTGTAGGTAGGGTTACGGTTAGGGTTCGTGGTTTAGAATTAGGGTTAGGGATTAGGTGTCACAGTGATGACTAGGAGATAGGGTTAGAATTATGGGATAGGGGTTGTTCTCAGGAAATGTGTTATGCATTAACGTTAGGATAAGAGGTTAAAGTTAGGCGCACGGTGAGGTTTACGTGTTAAGGGGAGAAATAGGAACAGGGTTGGGTGTTATGTTCAGGGTTAGGGTTATCTGTTAAAGGTATTGTTTATGCTTAGCGCACGGGCCCTGTCTGCATTAGGCGGGCGGGGGGAGTTTAGGGGGCTGGGATTGTACCCGGGAACCCACTCTATCATACTCTGGGTATGGGCCCGTGGGTTTCATGCAGGACAAAGTGGTAGAGCCTCCTTTCACGCATGGCATGGGAGGATTGCAGGCTTTCTAAACTCTAAGAAAGCAAGAAGTCTGAGAATTAGATTTAGGGTTAGGATTCTGGTTAGCGATGAGGATGAAGTTTAGTGTTAGGGTGAGGGCTTAGGGTTAGGGATTAGGGTTAGGGTTAAAGATTACTCTTAGGTTTAACGGTTAAACTTTGGTTTAGGGTTGAGGATTACTGTTAGGGTTAAGATGAGGGGTTAGGGTTTGGTACACGGTGAGGGTTAAGTGTTAGGTTTAGGGTTGAAGATTAGGATTAGGGTTAGGATTAAAGGTTAGCGTGAGAGTTAACGCTTAGTGTTAAGGTTAAGATTTAGGGTTTAGGGTTAGGATTAGGGTTAGGGTTAGTTTTAGGGTTAGACTTATGTGCTATGGTTTGTGTTAGAGGTTAGGGTTAAGTTTACTGGTCACGGTTAGGGTTACGTTTAGGGGGTAGCATTAGGGTTAGGGTTAGGGTTAAGGGATAGGATTAGGGTTAAGTGTTGGGCTTAGGGTTAGGGTTTAGTGTTAGGGTTAGCATTAAGGATTAGGGTTAGGGTCAGGGTTAAATGCTTGGGTGCGTGTAATGGTTAGGGTCAGGATTAAGGATCACGGTTAGGGTTAGTGTTAAGGGTTAGGGGTAGGTTTAGGGTTCAGGGTTAGTGTTAGCATTATGGATTAAGGTTAGGATTAGGCGGTAGGTTAGATTTAGGGTTATATCTAGGCGTTAGGGTAAGGGCTAGCGTTAGGGTTAAGAGATAGGGTTAGGTTTATTGCTTAGGAGTAGGGTTAGGGTTTGGGGTTAAAGTAAGTGTTAGGGGTTAGGTTTAAGGATCCAAGGTTAGGGTTATTTTTAGCTGTAGTGTTAGGGTTAGGGATAAGGGATCCCATTAGCCTTAAGGGTCATCCATACTGTAGGGTTAATGGTTAGGCTTAGAGTTAAAGGTTAAGGTTAGGGTCAGTGTTAAGATTTAGGGTGAGGGTTAACGGTTAGGGTAAAGGTTAAGCGTTACGGTTAGGGATTAGTGATTAGGGTTTTTGGTTAGTGTTAGGGTTAGTGTTTAGGAGATAGTGTTTTATGAAGGGGTATGGTTAGAATTAGGATTGGGGTTAGAGTTAGGGTGAGGTATAGGGGTTAGGTTTAGGGGTTAGATTTAGGGTAAAAGGATAGGATTAGGGTTACGGGTTGGGCTTAGGTTTAGGGTTAAAGTTTACTGCTAGGGTTAGGGATAGGGTTCAGGGTTAGCTTTAGGGGTTCTGGTTAGGGTTAGGTGTCAGGTTAGTGTCAGGGTTAGGTCTAGTCGTGAGGCTAAGGTTTAGGGTTAGCTTTAAGAGCTAGGGTTAGGTTTAATGGTTAGGATTAGGATTAGGGTTAAGGGTTAGGGTAAGGCTTAGGGGTTAGGGTGAAGGGTTAGGGTCAAGGGTTAGGGTTTTTGTTAGGCATAGCGTTGGGGTTAGAAGTAAGGGTTACTGTCAGTGTTAGGGTTGTAGGTAGGGTTACGGTTAGGGTTAGCGGTTTAGAATTAGGGTTAGGGATTAGGTGTCACAGTGATGACTAGGAGATAGGGTTAGAATTATGGGATAGGGGTTGTTCTCAGGAAATGGGTTATGCATTAACGTTAGGATAAGAGGTTAAAGTTAGGCGCACGGTGAGGTTTACGTGTTAAGGGGAGAAATAGGAACAGGGTTGGGTGTTATGTTGAGGGTTAGGGTTATCTGTTAAAGGTATTGTTTATGCTTAGCGCACGGGCCCTGTCTGCATTAGGCGGGCGGGGGGAGATTAGGGGGCTGGGATTGTACCAGGGAACCCACTCTATCATACTCTGGGTATGGGCCCGTGGGTTTCATGCAGGACACAGTGGTAAAGCCTCCTTTCACACATGGCATGGGAGGATTGCAGGCTTTCTAAACTCTAAGAAAGCAAGAAGTCTGAGAATGAGATTTAGGTTTAGGATTATGGTTAGGGTTAAGGATGAAGTTTAGTGTTACGGAGAGGGATTAGGGTTAGGGTTAAAGGTTACTCTTAGGTTTAACGGTTACACTTTGGTTTAGGGTTGAGGTTTACGGTTAGGGTTAAGATGAGGGGTTAGGGTTTGGTACAGGGTTAGGGTTAAGTGTTAGGTTTAGGGTTGAAGATTAGGATTAGGGTTAGGATTAAAGGTTAGCGTGAGAGTTAACGCTTCGGGTTAAGGTTAAGAGTTAGGGTTTAGATTTAAGTTTAGGGTTAGGGTTAATTTTAGGGTTAGAGTTATGTGCTATGGTGTGTGTTAGAGGTTAGGGTTAGGTTTACTGGTCACGGTTAGGGTTACGTTTAAGGGGTAGCATTAGGGTTAGGGTTAGGTTTAAGGGATAGGTTTAGGGTTAAGTGTTGGGCTTAGGGTTAGGGTTTAGTGTTAGGTTTATCATTAAGGATTAGGGTTAGAATCAGGGTTAAAAGCTTGGGTGCGGGTAATGGTTAGGGTCAGGGTTAAGGTTCACGGATAGGGTTAGTGTTAAGGGTTACGGGTAGGTTTAGGGTTCAGGGTTAGTGTTAGCATTAGGGCTTAAGGTTAGGATTAGGCGGTAGGTTAGATTTAGGGTTAGATCTAGGCGTTAGGGTAAGGGCTAGCGTTAGGGTTAAGAGATAGGGTTAGGTTTAATGCTTAGGATTAGCGTTAGGGTTTGGGGTTAAAGTAAGTGTTAGGGGTTAGGTTTAAGGATCCAAGGTTAGGGTTATTTTTAGCTGTAGTGTTAGGGTTAGGGATAGGGGATCCCATTACCATTAAGGGTCTTCCTTAATGTAGGGTTAAGTGTTGGGCTTAGAGTTAAAGGTTAAGGTTAGGGTCAGTGTTAAGATTTAGGGTGAGGGTTAACGGTTAGGGTAAAGGTTAAGCGTTAGGGTTAGGGATTAGTGATTAGGGTTTTTGGTTAGTGTTAGGGTTAGCGGTTAGGAGTTAGTGTTTTATGAAGGGGTATGGTTAGAATTAGGATTGGGATTAGAGTTAGGGTGAGGTATAGGCGTTATGTTTAGGGGTTAGTTTTAGGGTAAAAGGATAGGATTAGGGTTACGGGTTGGGCTTAGGTTTAGGGTTAACATTTACTGCTAGGGTTAGGGATAGGGTTCAGGGATAGCTTTAGGGGTTCTGGTTAGGGTTAGGTGTTAGGTTAGTGTCAGGGTTAGGTCTAGTCGTGAGGGTAAGGTTTAGGGTTAGCTTTAAGAGCTAGGGTTAGGTTTAATGGTTAGGATTAGGATTAGGGTTAAGGGTTAGGGTAAGGCTTAGGGGTTAGGGTGAAGGGTTAGGGTCAAGGGTTAGGGTTTTTGTTAGACATAGCGTTGGGGTTAGAAGTAAGGGTTACTGTCAGTGTTAGGGTTGTAGGTAGAGTTACGGTTAGGGTTAGCGGTTTAGAATTAGGGTTAGGGATTAGGTGTCACAGTGATGACTAGGAGATAGGGTTAGAATTATGGGATAGGGGTTGTTCTCAGGAAATGGGTTATGCATTAACGTTAGGATAAGAGGTTAAAGTTAGCCACACGGTGAGGTTTACGTGTTAAGGGGAGAAATAGGAACAGGGTTGGGTGTTATGTTCAGGGTTAGGGTTATCTGTTAAAGGTATTGTTTATGCTTAGCGCACGGGCCCTATCTGCATTAGGCGGGCGGGGGGAGATTAGGGGGCTGAGATTGTACCCGGGAACCCACTCTATCATACTCTGGGTATGGGCCCGTGGGTTTCATGCAGGACACAGTGGTAAAGCCTCCTTTCACACATGGCATGGGAGGATTGCAGGCTTTCTAAACTCTAAGAAAGCAAGAAGTCTGAGAATGAGATTTAGGGTTAGGATTATGGTTAGGGTTAAGGATGAAGTTTAGTGTTAGGGTGAGGGCTTAGGGTTAGGGATTAGGGTTAGGGTTAAAGGTTACTCTTAGGTTTAACGGATACACTTTGGTTTAGGGTTGAGGTTTACTGTTAGGGTTAAGATGAGGGTATAGGGTTTGGTACAGGGTTAGGGTTAAGTGTTAGGTTTAGGGTTGAAGATTAGGATTAGGGTTAGGATTAAAGGTTAGCCTGAGAGTTAACGCTTAGGGTTAAGGTTAAGAGTTAGGGTTTAGGGTTAGGGTTAGGGTTAGGGTTAGTTTAAGGGTTAGAGTTATGTGCTATGGTTTGTGTTAGAGGTTAGGGTTAGGTTTACTGTTCACGGTTAGGGTTACGTTTGGGGGTTAGCATTAGGGTTATGGTTAGGGTTATGGTTAAGGGATAGGATTAGGGTTAAGTGTTGGGCTTAGGGTTAGGGTTTAGTGTTAGGGTTATCATTAAGGATTAGGGGTAGGGTCAGGGTTAAATGCTTGGGTGCGGGTAATGGTTAGGGTCAGGGTTAAGGTTCACGGATAGGGTTAGTGTTAAGGGTTACGGGTAGGTTTAGGGTTCAGGGTTAGAGTTAGCATTAGGGCTTAAGGTTAGGATTAGGCGGTAGGTTAGATTTAGGGTTAGATCTAGGCGTTAGGGTAAGGGCTAGCTTTAGGGTTAAGAGATAGGGTTAGGTTTAATGCTTAGGATTAGGGTTAGGGTTTGGGGTTAAAGTAAGTGTTAGGGGTTACGTTTAAGGATCAAAGGTTAGGGTTATTTTTAGCTGTAGTGTTAGGGTTAGGGATAAGGGATCCCATTAGCATTAAGGGTCTTCCTTACTGTAGGGTTAAGGGTTAGGCTTAGAATTAAAGGTGAAGGTTAGGGTCAGTGTTAAGATTTAGGGTGAGGGTTAACGGTTAGGGTAAAGGTTAAGCGTTAGAGTTAGCGATTAGTGATTAGGGTTTTTGGTTAGTGTTAGGGTTAGCGGTTAGGAGTTAGTGTTTTATGAAGGGGTATGGTTAGAATTAGGATTGGGGTTAGAGTTAGGGTGAGGTATAGGGGTTAGGTTTAGGGGTTAGTTTTAGAGTAAACGGATAGGATTAGGGATACGGGTTGGGGTTAGGTTAGGGTTAAAGTTTACTGCTAGGGTTAGGGATAGGGTTCAGGATTAGCTTTAGGGGTTCTGGTTAGGGTTAGGTGTTAGGTTAGTGTCAGGGTTAGGTCCAGTCGTGAGGGTAAGGTTTAGGGTTAGCTTTAAGAGCTAGGGTTAGGTTTAATGGTTAGGATTAGGATTAGGGTTAAGGGTTAGGGTAAGGCTTAGGGGTTAGGGTGAAGGGTTAGAGTCAAGGGTTAGGGTTTTGTTAGGCATAGCGTTGGGGTTAGAAGTAAGGGTTACTGTCAGTGTTAGGGTGTAGGTAGGTTTACAGTTAGGGTTAGAGGTTTAGAATTGGGGTTAGGGATTAGGTGTCACAGTGAAGACTAGGAGACAGGGTTAGAATTGTGGGATAGGGGTTGTTCTCAGGAAATGGGTTATGCATTAACTTTAGGATAAGAGGTTAAAGTTAGGCGCACGGTGAGGTTTACGTGTTAAGGGGAGAAATAGGAACAGGGTTGGGTGTTATGTTCAGGGTTAGGGTTATCTGTTAAAGGTATTGTTTATGCTTAGCGCACGGGCCCTGTCTGCATTAGGCGGGCGGGGGGAGTTTAGGGGGCTGGGATTGTACCCGGGAACCCACTCTATCATACTCTGCGTATGGGCCCGTGGGTTACATGCAGGACACAGTGATAGAGCCTCCTTTCACGCATGGCATGGGAGGATTGCAGGCTTTCTAAACTCTAAGAAAGCAAGAAGTCTGAGAATTAGATTTAGGGTTAGGATTCTGGTTAGGGTTAAGGATGAAGTTTAGTGTTAGTGTGAGGGCTTAGGGTTAGGGATTAGGGTGAGGGTTAAAGGTTACTCTTAGGTTTAACGGTTACACTTTGGTTTAGGGTTGAGGTTTACGGTTAGAGTTAAGATGAGAGGTTAGGGTTTGGTACAGGGTTACGGTTAAGTGTTAGGTTTAGGGTTGAAGATTAGGATTAGGGTTAGGATTAAAGGTTAGCGTGAGAGTTAACGCTTAGGGTTAAGGTTAAGAGTTAGGGTTTAGGGTTAGGGTTAGGGTTAGTTTTAGGGTTAGAGTTATGTGCTATGGTTTGTGTTAGAGGTTAGGGTTAGGTTTACTGGTCACGGTTAGGGTTACGTTTAGGGGTTAGCATTAGGGTTAGCATTAGGGTTAGGGTTAAGGGATAGGATTAGGGTTAAGTGTTCGGCTTAGGGTTAGGGTTTAGTGTTAGGATTATCATTAAGGATTAGTGTTAGGGTCAGGGTTAAATGTTTGGGTGCGGGTAATGGTTAGGGTCAGGGTTAAGGTTCACGGATAGGTTTAGTGTTAAGGGTTACGGGTAGGTTTAGGGTTCAGGGTTAGAGTTAGCATTAGGGCTTAAGGTTAAGATAAGGCGGTAGGTTAGATTTAGGGTTAGATCTAGGCGTTAGGGTAAGGGCTAGCGTTAGGGTTAAGAGATAGGTTTAGGTTTAATGCTTAGGATTAGGGTTAGGGTTTGGGGTTAAAGTAAGTGTTAGGGGTTAGGTTTAAGGATCCAAGGTTAGGGTTATTTTTAGCTGTAGTGTTAGGGTTAGGGATAAGGAATCCCATTAGCATTTAGGGTCTTCCTTACTGCAGGGTTAGGGTTAGGCTTAGAGTTAAAGTTTAACTTTAGGGTCAGGGTTAATATTTAGGTGAGGGTTAACGGTTAGGGTAAAGGTTAAGCGTTAGGGTTAGGGATTAGTGATTAGGGTTTTTGGTTAGTGTTAGGGTTAGCAGTTAGGAGTTAGTGTTTTCTGAAGGGGTATGGTTAGAATTAGGATTGGGGTTAGAGTTAGGGTGAGGTATAGGGGTTAGGTTTAGGGGTTAGTTTTAGGGTAAAAGGATAGGATTAGGGTTACGGGTTGGGCTTAGGTTTAGGGTTAAAGTTTACTGCTAGGGTTAGGGATAGGGTTCAGGGTTAGCTTTAGGGGTTCTGGTTAGGGTTAGGTGTCAGGTTAGTGTCAGGGTTAGGTCTAGTCGTGAGGGTAAGATTTAGGGTTAGCTTTAAGAGCTAGGGTTAGGTTTAATGGTTAGGATTGGGATTAGGGTTAAGGGTTAGGGTAAGGCTTAGGGGTTAGGGTGAAGGGTTAGGGTCAAGGGTTAGGGTTTTTGTTAGGCATAGCGTTGGGGTTAGAAGTAAGGGTTACTGTCAGTGTTAGGGTTGTAGGTAGGGTTACGGTTAGGGTTAGGGGTTTAGAATTAGGGTTAGGGATTAGGTGTCACAGTGATGACTAGGAGATAGGGTTAGAATTATGGGATAGGGGTTGTTCTCAGGAAATGGGTTATGCATTAACGTTAGGATAAGAGGTTAAAGTTAGGCGCACGGTGAGGTTTATGTGTTAAGGGGAGAAATAGGAACAGGGTTGGGTGTTATGTTCAGGGCTAGGGTTATCTGTTAAAGGTATTGTTTATGCTTAGCGCACGGGCCCTGTCTGCATTAGGCGGGCGGGGGGAGTTTAGGGGGCTGGGATTGTACCCGGGAACCCACTCTATCATACTCTGGGTATGGGCCCGTTGGTTTCATGCAGGACACAGTGGTAGAGCCTCCTTTCACGCATGGCATGGGAGGATTGCAGGCTTTCTAAACTCTAAGAAAGCAAGAAGTCTGAGAATCAGATTTAGGGTTAGGATTCTGGTTAGGGTTAAGGATGAAGTTTAGTGTTACGGAGAGGGATTAGGGTTAGGGTTAAAGGTTACTCTTATGTTTAACGGTTACACTTTGGTTTCGGGTTGAGGTTTACGGTTAGGGTTAAGATGAGGGGTTAGGGTTTGGTACAGGGTTGGGGTTAAGTGTTAGGTTTAGGGTTGAAGATTAGGATTAGGGTTAGGATTAAAGGTTAGCGTGAGAGTTAACGCTTAGGGTTAAGGTTAAGAGTTAGGGTTTAGGGTTAGGGTTAGGGTTAGGGCTAATTTTAGGGTTAGAGTTATGTGCTATGGTTTGTGTTAGAGGTTAGGGTTAGGTTTACTGGTCACGGTTAGGGTTACGTTTAGGGGGTAGCATTAAGGTTAGGGTTAGTGTTAAGGGATAGGTTTAGGGTTAAGTGTTGGGCTTAGGGTTAGGGTTTAGTGCTAGGTTTATCATTAAGGATTAGGGTTAGAATCAGGGTTAAAAGCTTGGGTGCGGGTAATGGTTAAGGTCAGGGTTAAGGTTCACGGATAGGGTTAGTGTTAAGGGTTACTGGTAGGTTTAGGGTTCAGGGTTAGTGTTAGCATTAGGGCTTAAGGTTAGGATTAGGCGGTAGGTTAGATTTAGGGTTAGATCTAGGCGTTAGGGTAAGGGCTAGCGTTAGGGTTAAGAGATAGGGTTAGGTTTAATGCTTAGGATTAGGGTTAGGGTTTGGGGTTAAAGTAAGTGTTAGGGGTTAGGTTTAAGGATCCAAGGTTAGGGTTATTTTTAGCTGTAGTGTTAGGGTTAGGGATAGGGGATCCCATTAGCATTAAGGGTCTTCCTTACTGTAGGGTTAAGGGTTGGGCTTAGAGTTAAAGGTTAAGGTTAGGGTCAGTGTTAAGATTTAGGGTGAGGGTTAACGGTTAGGGTAAAGGTTAAGCGTTAGGGTTAGGGATTAGTGATTAGGGTTTTTGGTTAGTGTTAGGGTTAGCGGTTAGGAGTTAGTGTTTTCTGAAGGGGTATGGTTAGAATTAGGATTGGGGTTAGAGTTAGGGTGAGGTATAGGGGTTAGGTTTAGGGGTTAGTTTTAGGGTAAAAGGATAGGATTAGGGTTACGGGTTGGGCTTAGGTTTAGGGTTAACGTTTACTGCTAGGGTTAGGGATAGGGTTCAGGGTTAGCTTTAGGGGTTCTGGTTAGGGTTAGGTGTTAGGTTAGTGTCAGGGTTAGGTCTAGTCGTGAGGGTAAGGTTTAGGGTTAGCTTTAAGAGCTAGGGTTAGGTTGAATGGTTAGGATTAGGATTAGGGTTAAGGGTTAGGGTAAGGCTTAGGGGTTAGGGTGAAGGGTTAGGGTCAAGGGCTAGGGTTTTTGTTAGGCATAGCCTTGGGTTTAGAAGTAAGGGTTACTGTCAGTGTTAGGGTTGTAGGTAGGGTTACGGTTAGGGTTAGCGGTTTAGAATTAGGGTTAGGGATTAGGTGTCACAGTGATGACTAGGAGATAGGGTTAGAATTATGGGAAAGGGGTTGTTCTCAGGAAATGGGTTATGCATTAACGTTAGGATAAGAAGTTAAAGTTAGGCGCACGGTGAGGTTTACGTGTTAAGGGGAGAAATAGGAACAGGGTTGGGTGTTATGTTCAGGGTTAGGGTTATCTGTTAAAGGTATTGTTTATGCTTAGCGCACGGGCCCTGTCTGCATTAGGCAGGCGGGGGGAGTTTAGGGGGCTGGGATTGTACCCAGGAACCCACTCTATCATACTCTGGTTATGGACCCATGGTTTTCATGCAGGACACAGTGGTAGAGCCTCCTTTCACGCATGGCATGGGAGGATTGCAGGCTTTCTAAACTCTAAGAAAGCAAGAAGTCTGAGAATTAGATTTAGGGTTAGATTATGGTTAGGGTTAAGGATGAAGTTTAGTGTTATGGTGAGGGCTTAAGGTTAGGAATTAGGGTTAGGGTTAAAGGTTACTCTTAGGTTTAACGGTTACACTTTGGTTTAGGGTTGAGGTTTACGGTTAGGGTTAAGATGAGGGGTTAGGATTTCGTACAGGGTTAGGGTTAAGTGTTAGGTTTAGGGTTGAAGATTAGGATTAGGGTTAGGATTAAAAGTTAGCGTGAGAGTTAACACTTAGGGTTAAGGTTAAGAGTTAGGGTTACGGTTAGGGTTAGGGTTAGGTTTAGTTTTAGGGTTAGAGTTATGTGCTATGGTTTGTGTTAGAGGTTACGGTTAGGTTTACTGGTCACGGTTAGGGTTAGGTTTTGGCGGTAGCATTAGGGTTAGGGTTAGGGTTAGGGTTAAGGGATAGGTTTAGGGTTAAGTGTTTGGCTTAGGGTTAGGTTTTAGTGTTAGGGTTATCATTAAGGATTAGGGGTAGGGTCAGGGTTAAATGCTTGGTGCGCGTAATGGTTAGGGTCAGGATTAAGGTTCACAAATAGGGTTAGTGTTAAGGGTTACGGGTTGGTTTAGGGTTCAGGGTTAGTGTTAGCATTAGGGCTTAAGGTTAGGATTAGGCGGTAGGTTAGATTTAGGGTTAGATCTAGGCGTTAGGGTAAGGGCTAGCGTTAGGGTTAAGAGATAGGGTTAGGTTTAATGCTTAGGATTAGGGTTAGGGTTTGGGGTTAAAGTAAGTGTTACGGGTTAGGTTTAAGGATCAAAGGTTAGGGTTATTTTTAGCTGTAGTGTTAGGGTTAGGGTAAGGGATCCCATTAGCATTAAGGGTCTTCCTTACTGTAGGGTTAAATGTTAGGCTTAGAGTTAAAGGTTAAGGTTAGGGTCAGTGTTAAGATTTAGGGTGAGGGTTAACGGTTAGGGTAAAGGTTAAGCGATAGGGTTAGGGATTAGTGATTAGGGTTTTTGGTTAGTGTTAGGGTTAGCGGTTAGGAATTAGTGTTTTATGAAGGGGTATGGTTAGAATTAGGATTGGGGTTAGAGTTAGGGTGAGGTATAGGGGTTAGGTTTAGGGGTTAGTTTTAGGGTAAAAGGATAGGATTAGGGGTACGGGTTGGGCTTAGGTTTAGTGTTAAAGTTTACTGCTAGGGTTAGGGATAGGGTTCAGGGTTAGCTTTAGGGGTTCTGGTTAGGGGTAGGTGTTAGGTTAGTGTCAGGGTTAGGTCTAGTCGTGAGGGTAAGGTTTAGGGTTAGCTTTAAGAGCTAGGGTTAGGTTTAATAGGTAGGATTAGGATTAGGGTTAAGGGTTAGGGTAAGGCTTAGGGGTTAGGGTGAAGCGTTAGGGTTTTTGTTAGGCATAGCGTTGGGGTTAGAAGTAAGGGTTACTGTCAGTGTTAGGGTTGTAGGTAGGGTTACGGTTAGGGTTAGGGGTTTAGAATTAGGGTTAGGGATTAGGTGTCACAGTGATGACTAGGAGATAGGGTTAGAATTATGGGATAGGGGTTGTTCTCAGGAAATGGGTTATGCATTAACGTTAGGATAAGAGGTTAAAGTTAGGCGCACGGTGAGGTTTACGTGTTAAGGGGAGAAATAGGAACAGGGTTGGGTGTTATGTTCAGGGCTAGGATTATCTGTTAAAGGTATTGTTTATGCTTAGCGCACGGGCCCTGTCTGCATTAGGCGGGCGGGGGGAGTTTAGGGGGCTGGGATTGTACCCGGGAACCCACTCTATCATACTCTGGGTATGGGCCCGTTGGTTTCATGCAGGACACAGTGGTAGAGCCTCCTTTCACGCATGGCATGGGAGGATTGCAGGGTTTCTAAACTCTAAGAAAGCAAGAAGTCTGAGAATTAGATTTAGGGTTAGGATTCTGGTTAGGGTTAAGGATGAAGTTTAGTGTTACGGAGAGGGATTAGGGTTAGGGTTAAAGGTTACTCTTAGATTTAACGGTTACACTTTGGTTTCGGGTTGAGGTTTACGGTTAGGGTTAAGATGAGGGGTTAGGGTTTGGTACAGGGTTAGGGTTAAGTGTTAGGTTTAGGGTTGAAGATTAGGAGTAGGTTTAGGATTAAAGGTTAGCGTGAGAGTTAACGCTTAGGGTTAAGGTTAAGAGTGAGGGTTTAGGGTTAGGTTTAGGGTTAGTTTTAGGGTTAGAGTTATGTGCTATGGTTTGTGTTAGAGGTTAGGGTTAGGGTCATGGTCACGGTTACGGTTACGTTTAGGTTTTAGCATTAGGGTTAGGGTTAGGGTTAGGGTTAAGGATAGGATTAGGGATAAGTATTGGGCTTAGGGTTAGGGTTTAGTGTTAGGGTTAGCATTAAGGATTAGGGTTAGGGTCAGGGTTAAATGCTTGGGTACGGTTAATCGTTAGGGTCAGGGTTAAGGTTCACGGATAGGGTTAGTGTTAAGGGTTACGGGTAGGTTTAGGGTTCAGGGTTAGTGTTAGCATTAGGGCTTAAGGTTAGGATTAGGCGGTAGGTTAGATTTAGGGTTAGATCTAGGCGTTAGGGTAAGGGCTAGCGTTAGGGTTAAGAGATAGGGTTAGGTTTAATGCTTAGGATTAGGGTTAGGGTTTGGGGTTAAAGTAAGTGTTAGGGGTTAGGTTTAAGGATCCAAGGTTAGGGTTATTTTTAGCTGTAGTGTTAGGTTTAGGGATAAGGGATCCCATTAGCATTAAGGGTCTTCCTTACTGTAGGGTTAAGGGTTAGGCTTAGAGTTAAAGGTTAAGGTTAGGGTCAGTGTTAAGATTTAGGGTGAGGGTTAACGGTTAGGGTAAAGGTTAAGCGTTAGGGTTAGGGATTAGTGATTAGGGTTTGGTTAGTGTTAGGGTTAGCGGTTAGGAGTTAGTGTTTTATGAAGGGGTATGGTTAGAATTAGGATTGGGGTTAGAGTTAGGGTGAGGTGTAGGGGTTAGGTTTAGGGGTTAGTTTTAGGGTAAAAGGATAGGATTAGGGTTACGGGTTGGGCTTAGGTTTAGGGTTAAAGTTTACTGCTAGGGTTAGGGATAGGGTTCAGGGTTAGCTTTAGGGATTCTGGTTAGGGTGAGGTGTTAGGTTAGTGTCAGGGTTAGGTCTAGTCGTGAGGGTAAGGTTTAGGGTTAGCTTTAAGAGCTAGGGTTAGGTTTAATGGTTAGGATTAGGATTAGGGTTAAGGGTTAGGGTAAGGCTTAGGGGTTAGGGTGAAGGGTTAGGGTCAAGGGTTAGGGTTTTTGTTAGGCATAGCGTTGGGGTTAGAAGTAAGGGTTACTGTCAGTGTTAGGGTTGTAGGTAGGGTTAGGGTTAGGGTTAGCGGTTTAGAATTAGGGTTAGGGATTAGGTGTCACAGTGATGACTAGGAGATAGGGTTAGAATTATGGGAAAGGGGTTGTTCTCAGGAAATGGGTTATGCATTAACGTTAGGATAAGAAGTTAAAGTTAGGCGCACGGTGAGGTTTACGTGTTCAGGGGAGAAATAGGAACAGGGTTGGGTGTTATGTTCAGGGCTAGGGTTATCTGTTAAAGGTATTGTTTATGCTTAGCGCACGGGCCCTGTCTGCATTAGGCGGGCGGGGGGAGTTTAGGGGGCTGGGATTGTACCCGGGAACCCACTCTATCATACTCTGGGTATGGGCCCGTGGGTTTCATGCAGGACACAGTGGTAGAGCCTCCTTTCACGCATGGCATGGGAGGATTGCAGGCTTTCTAAACTCTAAGAAAGCAAGAAGTCTGAGAATTAGATTTAGGGTTAGGATTCTGGTTAGGGTTAAGGATGAAGTTTAGTGTTAGGGTGAGGGCTTAGTGTTAGGGATTAGGGTTAGGTTTAAAGGTTACTCTTAGGTTTAACGGTTACACTTTGGTTTATGGTTGAGGTTTACGGTTAGGGTTAAGATGAGGGGTTAGGGTTTGGTACAGGGTTAGGGTTAAGTGTTAGGTTTAGGGTTGAAGATTAGGATTAGGGTTAGGATTAAAGGTTAGCGTGAGAGTTAACGCTTAGGGTTAAGGTTAAGAGTTAGGGTTTAGGGTTAGGGTTAGGGTTAGTTTTAGGGTTAGAGTTATGTGCTATGGTTTGTGTTAGAGGTTAGGGTTAGGTTTACTGGTCACGGTTAGGGTTACGTTTAGGGGGTAGCACTAGGGTTAGGGTTAAGGTTAAGGGATAGGATTAGGGATAAGTGTTGGGCTTAGGGATAGGGTTTAGTGTTAGGGTTAGCATTAAGGATTAGGGTTAGGGTCAGGGTTAAATGTTTGGGTGCGGGTAATGGTTAGGGTCAGGTTTAAGGTTCACGGATAGGGTTAGTGTTAAGGGTTACTGGTAGGTTTAGGGTTCTGGGTTAGAGTTAGCATTAGGGCTTAAGGTTAGGATTAGGCGGTAGGTTAGATTTAGGGTTAGATCTAGGTGTTAGGGTAAGGGCTAGCGTTAGGGTTAAGAGATAGGGTTAGGTTTAATGCTTAGGATTAGGGTTAGGGTTTGGGGTTAAAGTAAGTGTTAGGGGCTAGGTTTAAGGATCCAAGGTTAGGGTTATTTTTAGCTGTAGTGTTACGGTTAGGGATAAGGGATCCCATTAGCATTAAGGGTCTTCCTTACTGTAGGGTTAAGGGTTAGGCTTAGAGTTAAAGGTTAAGGTTAGGGTCAGTGTTATGATTTAGGGTGAGGGTTAACGGTTAGGGTAAAGGTTAAGCGTTAGGGTTAGGGATTAGTGATTAGGGTTTTTGGTTAGTGTTAGGGTTAGCGGTTAGGAGTTAGTGTTTTATGAAGGTTATGGTTAGAATTAGGATTGGGGTTAGAGTTAGGGTGAGGTATAGGGGTTAGGTTTAGGGGTTAGATTTAGGGTAAAAGGATAGGATTAGGGTTACGGGTTGGGCTTAGGTTTAGGGTTAAAGTTTACTGCTAGGGTTAGGGATAGGGTTCAGGGTTAGCTTTACGGGTTCTGGTTAGGGTTAGGTGTTAGGTTAGTGTCAGGTTAGGTCTAGTCATGAGGGTAAGGTTTAGGGTTAGCTTTAAGAGCTAGGGTTAGGTTTAATGGTTAGGATTAGGATTAGGGTTAAGGGTTAGGGTAAGGCCTAGGGGTTAGGGTGAAGGGTTAGGGTCAAGGGTTAGGGTTTTTGTTAGGCATAGCGTTGGGGTTAGAAGTAAGGGTTACTGTCAGTGTTAGGGTTGTAGGTAGGGTTACGGTTAGGGTTAGCGGTTTAGAATTAGGGTTAGGGATTAGGTGTCACAGTGATGACTAGGAGATAGGATTAGAATTATGGGATAGGGGTTGTTCTCAGGAAATGGGTTATGCATTAACGTTAGGATAAGAGGTTAAAGTTAGGCGCACGGTGAGGTTTACGTGTTAAGGGGAGAAATAGGAACAGGGTTGGGTGTTATGTTCAGGGTTAGGGTTATCTGTTAAAGGTATTGTTTATGCTTAGCGCACGGGCCCTGTCTGCATTAGGCGGGCGGGGGGAGTTTAGGGGGCTGGGATTGTACCCGGGAACCCACTCTATCATACTCTGGGTATGGGCCCGTGGGTTTCATGCAGGACACAGTGGTAGAGCCTCCTTTCACGCATGGCATGGGAGGATTGCAGGCTTTCTAAACTCTAAGAAAGCAAGAAGTCTGAGAATTAGATTTAGGGTTAGGATTCTGGTTAGGGTTAAGGATGAAGTTTAGTGTTAGGGTGAGGGCTTAGCGTTAGGGTATAGGGTTAGGGTTAAATGTTACTCTTAGGTTTAACGGTTACACTTTGGTTTAGGGTTGAGGTTTACGGTTAGGGTTAAGATGAGGGGTTAGGGTTTGGTACAGGGTTAGGGTTAAGTGTTAGGTTTAGGGTTGAAGATTAGGATTAGGGTTAGGATTAAAGGTTAGCGTGAGAGTTAACGCTTAGGGTTAAGTTTAAGAGTTAGGGTTTAGGGTTAGGGTTAGGGTTAGTTTTAGGGTTAGAGTTATGTGCTATGGTTTGTGTTAGAGGTTACGGTTAGGTTAATGGTCACGGTTAGGGTAACGTTTAGGGGTTAGCATTAGGGTTATGGTTAGGGTTAGGGTTAAGGGATAGGATTAGGGATAAGTGTTGGGCTTAGGGTTAGGGTTTAGTGTTAGGTTTATCCTTAAGGATTAGGTTTAGGGTCAGGGTTAAATGCTTGGGTGCGAGTAATGGTTAGGGTCAGGGTTAAGGTTCACGGATAGGGTTAGTGTTAAGGGTTACGGGTAGGTTTAGGGTTCAGCGTTAGTGTTAGCATTAGTGCTTAAGGTTAGGATTAGGCGGTAGGTTAGATTTAGGGTTAGATCTATGCGTTAGGGTAAGGGCTAGCGTTAGGGTTAAGAGATAGGGTTAGATTTAATGCTTAGGATTAGGGTTAGGGTTTGGGGTTAAAGTAAGTGTTAGGGGTTAGGTTTAAGGATCCAAGGTTAGGGTTATTTTTAGCTGTAGTGTTAGGGTTAGGGATAAGGGATCCCATTAGCATTGACGGTCTTCCTTACTGTAGGGTTAAGGGTTAGGCTTAGAGTTAAAGGTTAAGGTTAGGGTCAGTGTTAAGATTTAGGGTGAGGGTTAATGGTTAGGGTAAAGGTTAAGCGTTAGGGTTCGGGATTAGTGATTAGGGTTTTTGGTTAGTGTTAGGGTTAGCGGTTAGGAGTTAGTGTTTTCTGAAGGGGTATGGTTAGAATTAGGATTGGGGTTAGAGTTAGGGTGAGGTATAGGGGTTAGGTTTAGGGGTTAGTTTTAGGGTAAAAGGATAGGATTAGGGTTACGGGTTGGGCTTAGGTTTAGGGTTAAAGTTTACTGCTAGGGTTAGGGATAGGGTTCAGGGTTAGCTTTAGGGGTTCTGGTTAGGGTTAGGTGTTAGGTTAGTGTCAGGGTTAGGTCTAGTCGTGAGGGTAAGGTTTAGGGTTAGCTTTAAGAGCTAGGGTTAGGTTTAATGGTTAGGATTAGGATTAGGGTTAAGTTTTAGGGTAAGGCTTAGGGGTTAGGGTGAAGGGTTAGGGTCAAGGGTTAGCGTTTTTGTTAGGCATAGCGTTGGGGTTAGAAGTAAGGGTTACTGTCAGTGTTAGGGTTGTAGGTAGGGTTACGGTTAGGGTTAGCGGTTTAGAATTAGGGTTAGGGATTAGGTGTCACAGTGATGACTAGGAGATAGGGTTAGAATAATGGGATAGGGGTTGTTCTCAGGAAATGGGTTATGCATTAACGTTAGGATAAGAGGTTAAAGTTAGGCGCACGGTGAGGTTTACGTGTTAAGGGGAGAAATAGGAACAGGGTTGGGTGTTATGTTCAGGGTTAGGGTTATCTGTTAAAGGTATTGTTTATGCTTAGCGCCCGGGCCCTGTCTGCATTAGGCGGGCGGGGGGAGTTTAGGGGGCTGGGATTGTACCCAGGAACCCACTGTATCATACTCTGGGTATGGGCCCGTGGGTTTCATGCAGGACACAGTGGTAGAGCCTCCTTTCACGCATGGCATGGGAGGATTGCAGGCTTTCTAAACTCTAAGAAAGCAAGAAGTCTGAGAATTAGATTTAGGGTTAGGATTCTGGTTAGGGTTAAGGATGAAGTTTAGTGTTAGGGTGAGGGCTTAGGTTTAGGGATTAGGTTTAGGGTTAAAGGTTACTCTTAGGTTTAACGGTTACACTTTGGTTTAGGGTTGAGGTTTACGGTTAGGGTTAAGATGAGGGGTTAGGGTTTGGTACAGGGTTAGGGTTAAGTGTTAGGTATAGGGTTGAAGATTAGGATTAGGGTTAGGATTAAAGGTTAGCGTGAGAGTTAACGCTTAGGGTTAAGGTTAAGAGTTAGGGTTTAGGGTTAGGGTTAGGTTTAGGGTTAGTTTTAGGGTTAGAGTTATGTGCTATGGTTTGTGTTAGAGGTTAGGGTTAGGTTTACTGGTCACGGTTAGGGTTACGTGTAGGGGGTAGCATTAGGGTTAGGGTTAGAGTTAAGAGATAGGATTAGGGATATGTTTTGGGCATAGGGTTAGGGTTTAGTGTTAGTGTTAGCATTAAGGATTAGGGTTAGGGTCAGGGTTAAAGGCTTCGGTGCGGGTAATGGTTAGGGTCAGGGTTAAGGTTCACGGTTAGGGTTAGTGTTAAGGGTTACGGGTAGGTTTAGGGTTCAGGGTTAGAGTTAGCATTAGGGCTTAAGGTTAAGATTAGGTGGTAGGTTAGATTTAGGGTTAGATCTAGGCGTTAGGGTAAGGGCTAGCGTTAGGGTTAAGAGATAGGGTTAGGTTTAATGCTTAGGATTAGGGTTATGGTTTGGGGTTAAAGTAAGTGTTAGGGGTTAGGTTTAAGGATCAAAGGTTAGGGTTATTTTTAGCTGTAGTGTTAGGGTTAAGGATAAGGGATCCCATTAGCATTAAGGGTCTTCCTTCCTGTAGGGTTAAGGGTTAGGCTTAGAGTTAAAGGTTAAGGTTAGGGTCAGTGTTAAGATTTAGGGTGAGGGTTAACGGTTAGGGTAAAGGTTAAGCGTTAGGGTTAGGGATTAGTGATTAGGGTTTTTGGTTAGTGTTAGGGTTAGCGGTTAGGAGTTAGTGTTTTCTGAAGGGGTATGGTTAGAATTAGGATTGGGGTTAGAATTAGGGTGAGGTATAGGTGTTAGGTTTAGGGGTTAGATTTAGGGTAAAAGGATAGGATTAGGGTTACGGGTTGGGCTTAGGTTTAGGGTTAAAGTTTACTGCTAGGGTTAGGGATAGGGTTCAGGGTTAGCTTTAGGGGTTCTGGTTAGGGTTAGGTGTTAGGTTAGTGTCAGGGTTAGGTCTAGTCGTGAGGGTAAGGTTTAGGGTTAGCTTAAAGAGCTAGGGTTAGGTTTAATGGTTAGGATTAGGATTAGGGTTAAGGGTTAGGGTAAGGCTTAGGGGTTAGGGTGAAGAGTTAGGGTCAAGGGTTAGGCTTTTTGTTAGGCATAGCGTTGGGGTTAGAAGTAAGGGTTACTGTCAGTGTTAGGGTTGTAGGTAGGGTTACGGTTAGGGTTAGCGGTTTAGAATTAGGGTTAGGGATTAGGTGTCACAGTGATGACTAGGAGATAGGGTTAGAATTATGGGATAGGGTTTGTTCTCAGGAAATGGGTTATGCATTAACGTTAGGATAAGAGGTTAAAGTTAGGCGCACGGTGAGGTTTACGTGTTAAGGGGAGAAATAGGAACAGGGTTGGGTGTTATGTTGAGGGTTAGGGTTATCTGTTAAAGGTATTGTTTATGCTTAGCGCACGGGCCCTGTCTGCAGTAGGCGGGCGGGGGGAGTTTAGGGGGCTGGGATTGTACCCGGGAACCCACTCTATCATACTCTGGGTATGGGCCCGTGGGTTTCATGCAGGACACAGTGGTACAGCCTCCTTTCACGCATGGCGTGGGAGGATTGCAGGCTTTCTAAACTCTAAGAAAGCAAGAAGTCTGAGAATTAGATTTAGGGTTAGGATTCTGGTTAGGGTTAAGGATGAAGTTTAGTGTTAGGGTGAGGGCTTAGGGTTAGGGATTAGGGTTAGGGTTAAAGGTTACTCTTAGGTTTAACGGTTACACTTTGGTTTAGGGTTGAGGTTTACGGTTAGGGTTAAGATGAGGGGTTAGGGTTTGGTACAGGGTTAGGGTTAAGTGTTAGGTTTAGGGTTGAAGATTAGGATTAGGGTTAGGATTAAAGGTTAGCGTGAGAGTTAACGCTTAGGGTTAAGGTTAACAGTTAGGGTTGAGGGTTAGCGTTAGGGTTAGGTTTAGTTTTAGGGTTAGAGTTATGTGCTATGGTTTGTGTTAGAGGTTAGGGTTAGGTTTACTGGTCACGGTTAGGGTTATGTTTAGGGGGTAGCATTAGGGTTATGGTTAGGGTTAAGGGATAGGATTAGGGATAAGTGTTGGGCTTAGGGTGAGGGTTAGGTGTTAGGGTTAACATTAAGGATTAGGGTTAGGGTCAGGGTTAAATGCTTGGGTGCGGGTAATGGTTAGGATCAGGGTTAAGGTTCACGGATAGGGTTAGTGTTAAGGGTTACGGGTAGGTTTAGGGTTCAGGGTTAGAGTTAGCATTAGGGCTTAAGGTTAGGATTAGGCGGTAGGTTAGATTTAGGGTTAGATCTAGGCTTTAGGGTAAGGGCTAGCGTTAGGGTTAAGAGAGAGGGTTAGGTTTAATGCTTAGGATTAGGGTTATGGTTTGGGGTTAAAGTAAGTGTTAGGGGTTAGGTTTAAGGATCCAAGGTTAGGGTTATTTTTAGCTGTAGTGTTAGGGTTAGGGATAAGGGATCCCATTAGCATTAAGGGTCTTCCTTACTGTAGGGTTAAGGGTTAGGCTTAGAGGTAAAGGTTAAGGTTAGGGTCAGTGTTAAGATTTAGGGTGAGGGTTAATGGTTAGGGTAAAGGTTAAGCGTTAGGGTTAGGGATTAGTGATTAGGGTTTTTGGTTAGTGTTAGCGTTAGCGGTTAGGAGTTAGTGTTTTCTGAAGGGGTATGGTTAGAATTAGGATTGGGGTTAGAGTTAGGGTGAGGTATAGGGGTTAGGTTTAGGGGTTAGTTTTAGGGTAAAAGGATAGGATTAGGGTTACGGGTTGGGCTTAGGTTTAGGGTTAAAGTTTACTGCTAGGGTTAGGGATAGGGTTCAGGGTTAGCTTTAGGGGTTCTGGTTAGGGTTAGGTGTTAGGTTAGTGTCAGGGTTAGGTCTAGTCGTGAGGGTAAGGTTTAGGTTTAGCTTTAAGAGCTAGGGTTAGGTTTAATGGTTAGGATTAGGATTAGGGTTAAGGGTTAGGGTAAGGCTTAGGGGTTAGGGTGAAGGGTGAAGTGTTAGGGCTTTTGTTAGTCATAGCGTTGGGGTTAGAAGTAAGGTTTCCTGTCAGTGTTAGGGTTGTAGGCAGCGTTACGGTTAGGCTTAGCGGTTTAGAATTAGGGTTAGGGATTAGGTGTTACAGTTATGACTAGGAGATAGGGTTAGAATTATGGGATAGAGGATGTTCTCAGGGAATGTGTTATGCATTAACGTTACGATAAGAGGTTAAAGTTAGGCTCACGGTGAGGTTTACGTGTTAAGGGGAGAAATAGGAACAGGGTTACGTGCCATGTTCAGGGTTAGGGTTATCTGTTAAAGGTATCATTTATGCTTAGCTCACGGGCCCTGTCCTCATTAAGCTGGGGGGAGGTTAGGGGGTTGGGATTGTCACCGGGAGCCCACTGTATCGGATTCTGGGTATGGGCCCGTGGGTTTCATGCAGGACACAGTGGTAGAGCTTCCTTTCACACATGGCATGGGAGGATTGCAGGCTTTCTAAACTCTAAGAAAGCAAGAAGTCTGAGAATTAGATTTAGGGTTAGGATTATGGTTAGTGTTCAGGATGAAGTGTAGTGTTATGGTGAGGGGATAGGGTTACAGATTAGGGTTACGGTTTAAGGTTACTGTTAGGTTTAACGGTTACAGTTCGTATTGGGGTTGAGGTTTGCGGATAGGGTTAAGATGAGGGGTTAGGGTTTGGTACAGGGTTAGGGTTGTGTTAGGTTTAGGGTTGAAGATTAAGATTAGGGTTAGGATTAAAGGTTAGCATGAGAGTTAACGGTTAAGGTTAAGGGTTAGGGTTAGGGTTTAGGTTTAGGGTTAAGGGTTAGGGTTAGTTTTAGGGTTAGAGTTATGTGTTAGGGTGTGTGTTAGAGATTAGGGTTAGGTTTATTGTTCACGGTTAGGGTTACGTTTAGGGGTTAGCATTAGGGTTATGGATTAGGTTTAGGGTAAGTGTTTAGAGTTAGTGTTGGGCTTTAGGCTCGGGGCTTAGGTTCAGTGTCAGGGGTTAGGGTTGGTGTAGGGCTTAGCTTTAGCGGTCAGTTTAAGGGCACAGGACCTGGTTAATCTACAGTGAGAGGGGTGTGGTCAGAGTCACCACGAAAGCACGTCATTCCCTGGGCCTTGGGACAAAACCTACATGCAGGACTCAGGCGGAGCCTCATCTCACACATGGCATGGCTGTATTATAGGCTTGCTTCACTCTGGGAATGGAAGTAGTGTGAGAATTAGGGTTAGGTTTTGGGTTAGGGGTTTCGAGTTAAGGGTTAGGTTTCGAGTCAGGGTCAGGTGCTAGGGATTAGTGGTTAGGGTTAGAGTTAATGTTAGGGGTTATGTGTTAAGTCTGGGTTAGGGGGCCAGGGTTAGGTTTAGGTTTGGGGTTAGCGTTAGGGTTAGGGGTTAGGGTTAAGGGTTAGGCTTAGGGTTAGGGTTCAGGGTTAGGGTTAAGGTTTAGGGTTAGAGTCAGGGTTAAGTGTTAGGGTGAGGCTTAA
The DNA here is from genome assembly GCF_041146395.1 of Eulemur rufifrons. Lineage (NCBI taxonomy): Eukaryota > Metazoa > Chordata > Mammalia > Primates > Lemuridae > Eulemur > Eulemur rufifrons. The sequence continues at coordinate 960,097 of NW_027182827.1, read as the reverse complement.
CAGCTAGGGTTAGTGTTAGGGGGTTAGGGATAAGGTTAGGGTTAAGGGTTAGGTTTATGGTTCAGGTTTAAGGTTAGGATTAGGGGTTAGGGTTAGTGTTAACTGCAGGTCAGTGTTGGCGTTAGATCTCTAGGCATTAGCGTATAGGTTAGGGTTAGGATTAATTAGGGTTATGTTTAATGGTTAGGATTGGGATTAGCGTTAAGGGTTAGGGTTAAGCTTTAGGGGTTATGACTAAGGATCAATGGTTAGGGTTATTTTTAGGCGTAGGGTTAGGGTAAGTGTTTTAGGGTTAGTGTTAGTGTTGTTGGTAGGGTTAAGGTTAGGGTTGGCGTTTCAGAATTAGGGATTAGGTGTTATGGTTATGGCTAGGAGTTAGGGTTAGAATTACGGTAGAGGGCTTGTTCTCAGTGTGTCATGCATTATCGTTAAGATAAGGGGTTAAGTTAGGGTTAGGGTGAGGTTTACGTGTTAAGGTGAGCAGTAGGATCAGGGTTAGGTGTTATGTTCTGGGTTAGGGTTATGGGTGTGGGGTAGGGTTTATGCTTAGGGCCCGGGCCCTGTATGCACCAGGAGGCGAAGTTAGGGGTCTGTGATGGTCTCTGGGAACCCACTGTATCGTTCGCAGTGTATGGGCCTCTGGGTTTCATGCAGGACACTGTGGCAGAGCGGGCTTTCATGCGTGGCTTAGTAGGATTGTAGGCTTTCAAAATTCTGAGAAAGCAAGAAGTCTGAGAATTAGATATAGGGTTAGGATTACTGTACGGTTTAGCGATGAAGATTAGTGATAGGGTGAGGCTTAGGGTTAGGGGTTAGGGTTAGGGTTAGGGTTGTTGGTAGGGTGAAGGTTAGGGTTGGCATTTTAGAATTAGGGATGAGGTGTTACGGTTATGGCTCGGGGTTAGGATTGGAATTATGGGATAGGACTTCTTCTCAGGGTGTTATGCATTAAGGTTAAGATAAGGGGATAAGTTAGGGTTACGGGGAGGTTTATGTTTTAAGGTGAGCAATAGGATCAGGGTCAGGTGCTATGTTCAGGGTGAGGGTTATCTGTTAGGGGTAGTGTTTATACTTAGCGTACAGGCCCTGTCTGCACTGGGCGGGGGGCTGGGGTTAGGGGGATGGGATTGTCCCCGGGAACCCACTCTATCATACGCTAGGTATGGGCTCCTGGTTTCATGCAAGAGAGAGCTGCAGAGCCCCCTTTTACTCATGGCATGAGAGGATTTTAGGCTTTCTAAACTCTAAGAAAGCAAGAAGTCCGAGAATTAGATTTAGGGGTAGGATTATGATAATGTTTAGGGTTAGGGTTTGTGTTAAGGTGGGGTCTTAGGGTTAGGGGTTAGGGTTAGAGGTTAGTGTTAGGTTTAACAGTTACAGTTAGGTTTATGGTTAAGTTTCAGGGATAGGGTTAAGGTTTGGGTTTAGCGTTTGGCACAGGGTTAGGCTTCAGTGTTAGCTTTATGGTTAAAGATTAGGATTAGGGTTAGTGTGAGGGTTAATGGTAAGGGTCAAGATTAAGGGTTAGGGTTGGGGTTAGGGTTAGGTTTAGGGTTAGGGCTTAGGGTTAAGGGATAGGATTAGGGTTAAGTGTTGGGCTTATTGTTAGGGTTAAAGTTTAGTGTTAGGGTTAATGTTTAGTGTTATGGTCCAGTTTAAGTGTTAGGGTGAGGGTTAACAGTTAGGATTAGGCTTAGGGGTTAGGGATATAGTGAAGGTTCAGTGTTAGGGTGAGGTTTAGGGTTCAGGGTTAGGGTTAGCTTTAGGGGTTATGGTTAGGGTTAGGTGTTAGGTTAGTGTCAGGGTTAGGTCTAGTCGTGAGGGTAAGGTTTAGGGTTAGCTTTAAGAGCTAGGGTTAGGTTTAATGGTTAGGATTAGGATTAGGGTTAAGGCTTAGGGTAAGGCTTAGGGGTTAGGGTGAAGGGTGAAGGGTTAGGGCTTTTGTTAGGCATAGCGTTGGGGTTAGAAGTAAGGGTTCCTGTCAGTGTTAGGGTTGTAGGCAGCGTTACGGTTAGGCTTAGGGGTTGAGAATTAGGGTTAGGGATTAGGTGTTACAGTGATGACTAGGAGATAGGGTTAGAATTATGGGATAGGGGATGTTCTCAGGGAATGGGTTATGCATTAACGTTACGATAAGAGGTTAAAGTTAGGCTCACGGTGAGGTTTACGTGTTAAGGGGAGAAATATGAACAGGGTTAGGTGCCATGTTCAGGGTTAGGGTTATCTGTTAAAGGTATCATTTATGCTTAGCGCACGGGCCCTGTCGGCATTAAGCTGGGGGGAGGTTAGGGGGCTGGGATTGTCACCGGGAACCCACTGTATCGGACTCTGGGTATGGGCCCGTGGGTTTCATGCAGGACACAGTGGTAGAGCCTCCTTTCACACATGGCATGGGAGGATTGCAGGCTTTCTAAACTCTAAGAAAGCAAGAAGTCAGAGAATTAGATTTAGGGTTAGGATTACTGTACGGTTTAGGGATGAAGACTAGTGATAGGGTGAGACTTAGGGTTAGGGGTTAGGGTTAGGGTTAGGGTTGTTGGTAGGGTGAAGGTTAGGGTTGGCATTTTAGAATTAGGGATGAGGTGTTACGGTTATGGCTACGGGTTAGGATTAGAATTATGGGATAGGACTTCTTCTCAGGGTGTTATGCATTAAGGTTAAGATAGGGGATAAGTTAGGGTAACGGGGAGGTTTATGTTTTAAGGTGAGCAATAGGATCAGGGTCAGGTGCTATGTTCAGGGTGAGGGTTATCTGTTAGGGGTAGTGTTTATACTTAGCGTACAGGCCCTGTCTGCACTGGGCGGGGGGCTGGGGTTAGGGGGATGGGATTGTCCCCGGGAACCCACTCTATCATACGATAGGTATGGGCTCCTGGTTTCATGCAAGAGAGAGCTGCAGAGCCCCCTTTTACTCATGGCATGAGAGGATTTTAGGCTTTCTAAACTCTAAGAAAGCAAGAAGTCCAAGAATTAGATTTAGGGGTAGGATTATGATAATGTTTAGGGTTAGGGTTTGTGTTAAGGTGGGGTCTTAGGGTTAGGGGTTAGGGTTAGAGGTTAGTGTTAGGTTTAACAGTTACAGTTAGGTTTATGGTTAAGTTTCAGGGATAGGGTTAAGGTTTGGGTTTAGCGTTTGGCACAGGGTTAGGCTTCAGTGTTAGCTTTATGGTTAAAGATTAGGATTAGGGTTAGTGTGAGGGTTAATGGTAAGGGTCAAGATTAAGGGTTAGGGTTGGGGTTAGGGTTAGGTTTAGGGTTAGGGCTTAGGGTTAAGGGATAGGATTAGGGTTAAGTGTTGGGCTTATTGTTAGGGTTAAAGTTTAGTGTTAGGGTTAATGTTTAGTGTTATGGTCCAGTTTAAGTGTTAGGGTGAGGGTTAACAGTTAGGATTAGGCTTAGGGGTTAGGGATATAGTGAAGGTTCAGTGTTAGGGTTAGGTTTAGGGTTCAGGGTTAGGGTTAGCTTTAGGGGTTATGGTTAGGATTAGGTGTTAGGTTAGTGTCAGGGTTAGGTCTAGTCGTGAGGGTAAGGTTTAGGGTTAGCTTTAAGAGCTAGGGTTAGGTTTAATGGTTAGGATTAGGATTAGGGTTAAGGCTTAGGGTAATGCTTAGGGGTTAGGGTGAAGGGTGAAGGGTTAGGGCTTTTGTTAGGCATAGCGTTGGGGTTAGAAGTAAGGGTTCCTGTCAGTGTTAGGGTTGTAGGCAGCGTTACGGTTAGGCTTAGGGGTTGAGAATTAGGGTTAGGGATTAGGTGTTACAGTGATGACTAGGAGATAGGGTTAGAATTATGGGATAGGGGATGTTCTCAGGGAATGGGTTATGCATTAACGTTACGATAAGAGGTTAAAGTTAGGCTCACGGTGAGGTTTACGTGTTAAGGGGAGAAATATGAACAGGGTTAGGTGCCATGTTCAGGGTTAGGGTTATCTGTTAAAGGTATCATTTATGCTTAGCGCACGGGCCCTGTCGGCATTAAGCTGGGGGGAGGTTAGGGGGCTGGGATTGTCACCGGGAACCCACTGTATCGGACTCTGGGTATGGGCCCGTGGGTTTCATGCAGGACACAGTGGTAGAGCCTCCTTTCACACATGGCATGGGAGGATTGCAGGCTTTCTAAACTCTAAGAAAGCAAGAAGTCAGAGAATTAGATTTAGGGTTAGGATTACTGTACGGTTTAGGGATGAAGACTAGTGATAGGGTGAGACTTAGGGTTAGGGGTTAGGGTTAGGGTTAGGGTTGTTGGTAGGGTGAAGGTTAGGGTTGGCATTTTAGAATTAGGGATGAGGTGTTACGGTTATGGCTACGGGTTAGGATTAGAATTATGGGATAGGACTTCTTCTCAGGGTGTTATGCATTAAGGTTAAGATAGGGGATAAGTTAGGGTTACGGGGAGGTTTATGTTTTAAGGTGAGCAATAGGATCAGGGTCAGGTGCTATGTTCAGGGTGAGGGTTATCTGTTAGGGGTAGTGTTTATACTTAGCGTACAGGCCCTGTCTGCACTGGGCGGGGGCCTGGGGTTAGGGGGATGAAATTTTCCCCGGGAACCCACTCTATCATACGCTAGGTATGGGCTCCTGGTTTCATGCAAGAGAGAGCTGCAGAGCCCCCTTTTACTCATGGCATGGGAGGATTTTAGGCTTTCTAAACTCTAAGAAAGCAAGAAGTCCGAGAATTAGATTTAGGGGTAGGATTATGATAATGTTTAGGGTTACCGTTAGGGTTAGGGTTACGGGTTAGGCTTAGGGTTAGGATTCAGGTTTAGAGTTAAGGTTTAGGGTTAGAGTCAGGGTTAAGGGTTAGGGTGAGGGTTAACAGGTACGGTTAGGGTTAGGGTGTTAGGGATAGGGTTAGGGTTAAGGGTTAGGTTTATGGTTCATGTTTAAGGTTAGCATTAGGGATTAGGGTTAGTGTTAACTGTAGGTCCTGTTGGGGTTGGATCTCTAGGCATTATGGCAAAGGTTAGGGTTAGGGTTAAGAGTCAGGGTTATGTTTAATGGTTAGGATTGGGATTAGGATTAAGTGTTAGGGTAAGTCTTAGGGGTTAGGGTGAAGGGTGAAGGGTTAGGGCTTTTGTTAGGCATAGCGTTGGGGTTAGAAGTAAGGGTTACTGTCAGTGTTAGGGTTGTAGGTAGGGTTACGGTTGGGGTTAGCAGTTTAGAATTACGGTTAGGGGTCAGGTGCTACAGTTATCACTAGGAGATAGGGTTAGAATTATGGGATAGGGAATGTTATGGGGGAATAGGTTATGCATTAACATTAGAATAAGTGGTTAAAGTTAGGCTCACGGTCAGGTGTACGTGTTAAGGGGAGAAATAGTAACAGAGTTAGGTGTTATGTTCAGGGTTAGGGTTATCTGTTAAAGGTATTGTTTATGCCTAGCGCACGGGCCCTGTCTGCGTTAGCCAGGGGGAGTTTAGGGGGCTGGCATTGTCACCGGGAACCCACTGTATCAGACTCTGGATATGGGCCCGTGGGTTTCATGCCGGACACATTGGTAGAGCTTCCTTTCACACATGGCATGGGAGGATTGCAGGCATTCTAAACTCTAAGAAAGCAAGAAGTCTCAGAATTAAATTTAGAGTTAGGATTATGGTTAGGGTTCAGGATGAAGTGTAGTGTTACGGTGAGGGCTTAGGGTTAGGGATTAGGGTTAGGGTTTAAGGTTACTGTTAGTTTTAACGGTTACAGTTCGTTTAGGGTTGAGGTTTGCGGATAGGGTTAAGATGAGGGATTAGTGTTTGGTACAGGGTTAGGGTTAAATGTTAGGTTTAGGGTTCAAGATTAGGATTAGGGTTAGGATTAAAGGTTAGCATGAGAGTTAACGGTTAAGGTTAAGTGTTAGGGTTAGGGTTTAGGTTTAGGGTTAAGGGTTAGGGTTAGTTTTAGGGTTAGAGTTATGTGTTAGGGTTTGTGTTAGAGGTTAGGGTTAGGTTTACTGTTCATGGTTGGGGTTACGTTTAGGGGTTAGCATTAGGGTTAGGGATTAGGTTAAGGGTAAGTGTTTAGAGTTAGTGTTGGGCTTTAGTCTCGGGGATTAAGTTCAGGGTAAAGGTTTAGGTTTGGTGGTAGGGCTTAGATTTAGCGGTCAGTTTAAGGGCACAGGACCTGGTTAATCTACGGTGAGAGGGGTGCGGTCGGAGTCATCACGAAAGCACAACATCATTCCCTGGGCCCTGGGACAAGACCTACATGCAGGACTCAGGCGGAGCCTCATCGCACACATGGCATGGCTGTATTGTAGGCTTGCTTCACTCGGGAATGGAAGTAGTGTGAGAATTAGGGTTAGGGTTGGGGTTAGGGGTTTCGAGTTAGGGGTTAGTTTCGAGTCAGGGTCAGGTGCTAGGGATTAGTGGTTAGGGTTAGAGTTAGTGTTAGGGGTTAGGTGTTAAGTGTGGGTTTGGGGGCCAGGGTTAGGTTTAGGGTTGGGGTTAGTGTTAGCTGTAGGTGTCAGGGTTAAGGGATAGGGTTAGGGTTAAGGGTTAGGCTTAGGGTTAGGGTTCAGGGTTAGGGTTAAGGTTTAGGGTTAGAGTCAGGGTTAAGGGTTAGGGTGAGGCTTAACAGTTAGGGTTAGGGTTAGGGGGTTGGGATAGGGTTAGGGTTAAGGGTTAGGTTTATGGTTCAGGTTTAAAGTTGGCATTAGGTGTTAGGGTTAGTGTTAACTGTAGGTCAGTGTTGGGGTTAGATCTCTAGGCATTAGGGTAAAGGTTACGGTTAGCGTTAAGTGTTAGGGTTATGTTTAATGGTTAGGATTGGGATTAGCGTTAAGGGTTAGGGTTAAAGTTTAGGGGTTATGACTAAGGATCAATGCTTAGGGTTATTTTTAGGCGTAGGGTTAGGGTAAGGGTTTAGGGTTAGTGTTAGAGTTGTTGGTAGGGTTAAGGTTAGGGTTGGCGTTTCAGAATTAGGGATTAGGTGTTATGGTTATGGCTAGGAGTTAGGGTTAGAATTACGGTATAGGGCTTGTTCTCAGGGTGTCATGCATTATCGTTAAGATAAGGGGTTAAAGTTAGGGTTACAGTGAGGTTTACGTGTTAAGGTGAGCAGTAGGATCAGGGATAGTTGTTATGTTCTGGGTTAGGGTTATGGGTGAGGGGTAGGGTTTATGCTTAGGTCACAGGCCCTGTATGCACTAGAAGGCGAAATTAGGGGTCTGTGATGGTCGCTGGGAACCCACTCTATCGTACGCAGTGTATGGGCCTCTGGGTTTCATGCAGGACACTGTGGTAGAGCCGGCTTTCATGCATGGCTTAATAGGATTGTAGGCTTTCAAAACTCTGAGAAAGCAAGAAGTCTGAGAATTATATTTAGGGTTAGGATTACGGTACGGTTTAGGGATGAAGACTAGTGATAGGGTGAGGGCTTAGGGTTAGGGGTTTGGGTTAGGGTTAGGGTTTTTGGTAGGGTGAAAGCTAGGGTTGGCATTTTAGAAATAGGGATGAGGTGTTACGGTTATGTCCAGGTGATAGGATTAGAATTATGGGATAGGGCTTCTTCTCAGGGTGTTATGCATTAAGGTTAAGATAAGGGGATAAGTTAGGGTTACGGGGAGATTTATGTTTTCAGGTGAGCAATAGGATCAGGGTTAGGTTTTATGTTCAGGGTGAGGGTTATCAGTTAGGGGTATTGATTATACTTAGGGCACGGGCCCTGTATGCACTTGGCGGCGGGCGGGGATTATAGCGATGGGATTGTCCCCGGGAACCCACTCTATCATACGCTGGGTATGGGCTCCTGGGTTTCATGCAGGACACAGTGGCAGAGCCCCCTTTTACTCATGGCATGGGAGGATTGTAGGCTTTCTTAACTCTGAGAAAGCAAGAACTCTGAGAATTAGATTTAGGGGTAGGATTATGGTAATGTTTAGGGATCAAGATTCGTGTTAGGGTGGCGTCTTAGGGTTAGGGGTTAGGGTTAAAGGTTAATGTTAGTTTTAACAGTTACAGTTAGGTTTACGGTTCAGTTTGAGGGTTAGGGTTTATGTTTGGGTCTAGTGTTTGACACAGGGTTAGGCTTCAGTGTTAGCTTTATGGTTAAAGATTAGGATTAGAGTCACGGTTAAGGTTTAGTGTGATGGTTAATGGTAAGGGTCAATATTATGGGTTAGGGTGGGGTTAGGGTTAGGAATAAGGCTTCATGTAACCTTTAGGGTTAGAGTTAATTGTTGTGGTTACGGGTAGAGGTTAGGGTTAGGTTTAGGATTCATGGTTAGGGTTATGTTTAGCGGTTAGTGTTAGGGTTAGTGGTCAGGTTTAAGGTAAGGTTTTAGAGTTAGTGTTCGGCGTTACACTCTGAGCTTATGTTTACGGTTAGGGGTTAGTGTTAGTGTTAGGGCTGAGATTTATCTGTTAGTTAAGGGCACAGGACTTGTTTAATCTATGGTGAGAAGGGTGTGGACAGGTCACTGTGACACCACACCATCGTACTCTTTGTATTTGGCCCCGACCTACATGTGGGACACAGGCAGAGCCTCATCTCAGGAATGGCATGGCTGTATTGTAGGTTTGCTTAAGGCTGAGAATGGAAGAGGTGTGAGAATTAGGGTTAAGTTTAGGGTTACGGGTTTGGGGTTAGGGGTTTAGGGTTAGAGGGAGGGTTAGGGTTAGGGATTAGTAGTTAGGGTTACTGTTAGCATTAAAGGTTAGGTCTTAGGGTTGGGATAGGAGCTAGGGTTAGGTTTAGGGTTGGGTTCAGTGTTAGGTTTAGGGTTAGGGGTTAGGGTTAGGCTTAGGGTTAAGGGATAGGATTCGGGTTAAGTGTGGGGCTTAGGGTTAGGGTTTAGTGTTAGGGTTATCGTTAAAGATTAGGGTTAGGATCAGGGTTAAATATTTGGGTGCGGGTAATGGTTAGGGTCAGGGTTAAGGGTTACGGATAGGGTTAGTGTTAAGGGTTACGGGTAGGTTTAGGGTTCAGGGTTAGAGTTAGCATTAGGGCTTAAGGTTAGGATTAGGTTGTAGGTTAGATTTAGGGTTAGATATAGGCGTTAGGGTAAGGGCTAGGGTTAGGATTAAGAGATAGGGTTAGGTTTAATGCTTAGGATTAGGGTTAGGGTTTGGCGTTAAAGTAAGTGTTAGGGGTTAGGTTTAAGGATCAAAGGTTAGGGTTATTTTTATCCGTAGTGTTAGGTTTAGGGTTAAGGGATAAGGTTAGCGTTAAGGGTTTCCCTTACTGTTAGGGTTAAGGGTTAGGCTTAGAGTTAAAGGTTAATGTTAGGGTCAGTGTTAAGGGTTAGGGTGAGGGTTAATGGTTAGGGTAAAGCTTAAGCCTTAGGGTTAAGGGTTAGCAATTAGGGTTTATGATTAGTGTTAGGGTTAGGGGTTAGGAGTTAGTGTTTTATGAAGAGGTATGTTTAGAGTTAGGTTTCGGGTTAGTATTAGGGTTAGGTTTAGGGGTTAGTTTTAGGGTAAAAGGATAGGATTAGGGTTACGGGTTGGGCTCAGGTTTAGGGTTAAAGTTTAGTGTTAGGGTTAATGTTTAGTGTTATGGTCCAGTTTAAGTGTTAGGGTGAGGGTTAACGGTTAGGATTAGGCTTAGAGGTTGGGGATATAGTGAGGGTTCAGTGTTAGGGTTAGGTTTAGGATTCAGGGTTAGGGTTAGCTTTAGGGGTTATGGTTAGGGTTAGATGTTAGGTTAGTGTCAGGGTTAGGTCTAGTCGTGAGGGTAAGGTTTAGGGTTAGCTTTAAGAGCTACGGTTAGGTTTAATGGTTAGGATTAGGATTAGGGTTAAGGGTTAGGGTAAGGCTTACGGGTTAGGGTGAAGGGTGAAGTGTTAGGGCTTTTGTTAGGCATAGCGTTGGGGTTAGAAGTAAGGGTTACTGTCAGTGTTATGGTTGTAGTTAGGGTTACGGTTAGGGTTAGCAGTTTAGAATTAGGGTTAGGGATCAGGTTTTACAGTTATGACTAGGAGATAGGGTTAGAATTATGGGATAGGGGTTGTTCTCAGGAAATGGGTTATGCATTAACGTTAGGATAAGAGGTTAAAGTTAGGCGCACGGTGAGGTTTACGTGTTAAGGGGAGAAATAGGAACAGGGTTAGGTTTTATGTTCAGGGTTAGGGTTACCTTTTAAAGGTATTGTTTATGCTTAGCGCATGGGCCCTGTCTGCATTAGGCGGTGTGGAAGGTTAGGGGGCTGGGATTGTCACCAGGAACCCACTGTGTCGTACTCTGGATATCGGCCCGTGGGTTTCATACAGGACACAGTGGTAGAGCCTCCTTTAACGCATGGCATGGGAAGATTGCAGGCTTTCTAAAGTCTAAGAAAGCAAGAAGTCTGAGAATTAGATTTAGGGTTAGGATTATGGTTAGGGTTAAGGATGAAGTTTAGTGTTAGGGTGAGGGCTTAGGGTTAGGGATTAGGGTTAGGATTAAAGGTTATTCTTAGGTTTAACGGTTACAGTTCGGTTTATGGTTGAGGTTTACTGTTAGGGTTAAGATGAGGGGTTAGTGTTTGGTACAGGGTTAGGGTTAAGTGTTAGGTTTAGGGTTGAAGATTAGGATTAGTGTTAGGATTAAAGGTTAGCGTGAGAGTTAACGGTTAGGGTTAAGGTTAAGAGTTACGGTAGGGTTTAGGTTTAGGGTTAAGGGTTAGGGTAAGTTTTAGGGTTAGAGTTATGTGTTAGGGTTTGTGTTAGATGTTAGGGTTAGGTTTACTGTTCACGGTTAGGGTTACGTTTAGGGGTTAGCATTAGGGTTAGGGATTAGGTTTAGGGTAAGGGTTTAGTGTTAGTGTTGGGCTTTAGGCTCGGGGCTTAGGTTCAGGGTCAGTGGTTAGGGTTGGTGGTAGAGCTCAGATTTAGCGGTCAGTTTAAGGGCACAGGACTTGGTTAATCTAAGGTGAGAGGGGTGCGGTCAGAGTCACCATGAAAGCACAACATCATTCCCTGGGCCTTGGGACAAAACTTACATGCAGAACTCAGGTGGAGCCTCATCTCACACATGGCATGTCTGTATTGTAGGCTTGCTTCACTCTGGGAATGGAAGTAGTGTGAGAATTAGGGTTAGGTTTGCGGTTAGGGGTTTCGAGTTAGGGGTTAAGTTTCGAGTCAGGGTTAGGTGCTAGTGGTTAGGGGTAGAGTTAGTGTTACGGGTTCGGTGTTAATTCTGGGTTAGGGGGCCAGGGTTAGGTTTAGGGTTGGGGTTAGTGTTATGGTTAGCGGTTAAGGTTAATGGATAGGGTTAGGGTTAAGGGTTAGGCTTAGTGTTAGGGTTCAGGGTTAGGGTTCAGGTTTAGGGTTAGGGTCAGGGTTAAGGGTTAGGGTGAGGGTTAATTGTTAGGGGGTTAGGGTTAAGGATTAGGTTTATTGTTCAGGTTTAAGGTTATAATTAGGGGTTTGTGTTACTTGTAACTGTAGGTCAGTGTTGGGGTTAGAACTCTAGGCATTAATGTAAAGGTTAGAGTTAGGGTTCAGAGTTAGGGTTATGTTTAATTGTTAGGATTGGGATTAGGGTTAAGGGTTAGGGTTAAGGTTAGGGGTTATGACTAAGGATCAACGGTTAGGGTTATTTTTAGGCATAGGGTTAGGGTAAGGGGTTAGGGTTAGTGTTAGTGTTGTTGGTAGGGTTAAGGTTAGGGTTGGCGTTTCAGAATTAGAGATTAGGTGTTATGGTTATGGCTAGGAGTTAGGGTTAGAATTACAGTACAGGGCTTGTTCTCAGGGTGTCATGCATTAACGTTACGATATGGGGTTAAAGTTAGGGTTACGGTGAGGTTTACGTGTTAAGGTGAGCAGTAGGATCAGGGTTAGGTGTTATGTTCTGGGTTAGGGTTATGGATGAGGGCTAGTGTTTATGCTTAGGGCATGGGCCCTGTATGCCCTAGGAATCGAAGTTAGGGGTCTGTTGTGGTCGCTGGGAACCCACTCTATCTTACGCAGTGTATGGGCCTCTAGGTTTCTTGCAGGACACTGTGGCAGAGCCGGCTTTCATGCATGGCTTAGTAGGATTGTAGGCTTTCAAAACTCTGAGAAAGCAAGAAGTCTGAGAATTAGATTTAGGGTTAGGATTACGGTACGGTTTAGTGATGAAGATTAGTGATAGGGTGAGGCTTAGGGTTAGAGGTTAGTGTTAGGGTTAGGGTTGTTGGTAGGGTGAAGGTAGGGTTGGCATTTTAGAATTAGGGATGAGGTGTTATGGTTATGGCTGGGGATTAGGATTGGAATTATGGGATGGGGCTTCTTCTCAGGGTGTTATACATTAACGTTAAGATAAGGGGATAAGTTAGGGTTACGGGGAGGTTTATGTTTTAAGGTGAGCAATAGGATCAGGGTCAGGTGTTATATTCAGGGTGAGGGTTATCTGTTAGGGGTAGTGTTTATACTTAGCGTACGGGCCCTGTCTGCACTGGGCGGGGGGCGGGGGTTAGGGGGATGGGATTGTGCCCGGGAACGCACTGTATCGTACGCTGGGTATGGGCTCCTGGGTTTCATGCAGGACACAGTGGCAGAGCCCCCTTTTACTCATGGCATGGGAGGATTGTAAGCTTTCTAAACTCTGAGATAGCAAGAAGTCTGAGAATTAGATTTAGGGGTAAGATTATGGTAATGTTTAGTGAGGAAGATTAGTGTTAGGGTGGGCTCTTAGGGTTAGGGGTTAGGGTTAAAGGTTCGTGTTATTTTTAACAGTTACAGTTACGTTTTCGGTTAAGTTTCAGGGTTAGGGTTAGGGTTAAGGTTTGGTTTTATCCTTTGGCACAGGGTTAGGCTTCAGTGTTAGCTTTATGGTTAAAGATTAGGATTAGGGTTAGGGTTAAGGGTTAGTGTGAGGGTTAATGGTAAGGGTCAAGGTTAAGTGTTAGGGTTGGGCTTAGGTTTAGGAATAAGGCTTCGTGTAACGTTTAGGTTTAGAGTTAAGTGTTATGGTTATGGCTACAGGTTAGGGTTAGGTTTAGGGTTCATTGTTAGGGTTACATTTAGGGGTTCGGGTTATGGGTTAAGTTTAGGGTGAGTGTTTAGTGTTACTGTTGGGCGTTAGGATAAGGGCCGAGATTTAGGGTTAGGATTTAGGTTTAGTATTAGGGCTTAGATTTAGTGGTTAGTTTAAGGGCACATGCTCTGTTTAATCTATGGTGGGAAGGGTGCAGACTGGGTCGCCTCAACACCACACCATCGTACCTTGGGCCCAGACCTACATGCAGGACTCAGGCAGAGCCTCTTCTCACTCGTGGCATGGCTCTATTGTAGGCTTGGTCAATTCTGAGAACGAAGGAAGTGTGAGAATTAGGGTTATGTTTAGGGTTATGTGTTTGGGGTTAGAGGTTTAGGTTTGAGTGAAGTTTAGTGGTTAGGAATTAGAAGTTAGGATTAGTGTGTCAGGGGTTAGGTGTTAGGTTTTTGTAAGGGGCTAGCGTTAGATTTAGGTTTAGGGTTAATGTTCAGGTGGGTTAGGGGTCAGCGTTAGGGTTAGGCTTACAAGATAGGATTAAGGTAAAGGGTGAAGGCTTAAGATTAGCAGTAAGGGTTAAGGTTAGGGTTAAGGGTTAGGGTTTCGGTCCAAGTTAAGGGTGAGAGTGAGGGTTAACAGTTGCGATTAGGGTAATGGTTTAGGGATAGTAATAGGTTTAAGGGATAGGGTTAGGGTTAGGTTTAGGGTTCGGGGTTAGGGTTAGCATTAGCGGTTAGGGTTAGGGTTAGGGGTTAGGGTTACAGTTAGGGTTAGGTCTAGGCATTATGGTAATGGTTCGTGTTAGGGTTAAGAATTAGGGTTAGGTTTAATTGTTAGGATTATGATCAGGGTAATGGTTAGGGTTAGGGTTAGCGGTTAGAGTTAGGGTTAGTGTTAGGGTTGTTTGTAGGGTGAAGGTAATGTTTAGCAGTTTAGAATTAAGGTTAGGGATTAGGTGTTACGGTTATGCTAGGAGTTAGGCTTAGAATTAAGGGATAGGGTTTGTTCTTAGGGTAAGTGTTATGCAATAACATTAGGATAGGGGTTAAAGTTAGGGTTACAGTGAGGTTTACGTGTTAAGGTGAACAATAACATCAGGGTTAGGTGTTATGTTCAGGGTTAGGGTTATGGGTGAGGTGCAGGGTTTTTGCTTAGGGCATGGGCCCTGTCAGCACTAGCAGGGGGAGTTAGGGGGCTGTGATTGTCCCCGGGAACCCACTCTATCGTACGCAGTGTATGGGCTCCTGGGTTTCATGCAGGACACTGTGGCAGAGCCAGCTTTCACGCATGGCTTTGGAGAATTGTAGGCTTTTAAAACTCTGAGATAGCAAGAAGTCTGAGAATTAGATTTAGGGTTAGGATTATGGTTAGGGTTAGGGATGAAGATTAGTCAGGGAGAGGGCTTAGGGTTAGGGCTTAAGCTTCGAGTGAGGATTAGGGGTTAGGGAGTAGGTGTTGGGTTTAGTGATAGGGTTAGGGCTTAGGGGTTAGGGTTGGGTTAGGGGCTAGGGTTAGATTTAGAGTGGGGTTAGGGTTAGCGTTAGGGGTTAGGGTTAGGGTTAAGGGATAGGATAAGGGTTAAGCATTAAGGCTTAGGGTTAGCGTTAAGTGTTAGGTTTAGTTTTAAGGGTTAGGGTTACAGTTCGAGTTAAGGGTTAGTGTGGGGTTAACGGTTAGGGCTAGGGTTATGGGTTAAGGATAGAGTTAGGTTTAAGTCTCAGGATTAGGGTTCAGTGTTAGGGTTAGCATTAGGGATTAGGGTTAGGGTTAGGGGTTACGTTTACTCTTAGGGTTAGGTCTAGGCATTAGGGTACGTGTTAGTGTTAGGCTTAAGAGTTAGGGTTAGGTTTAATTGTTAGGATTAGGATCAGGGTTAAGGGTTAGGGTTAAGTGTCAAGTGTTACGGTTATTTTTAGGTGTACGGTTAGGGTTAGCAGTTAGGGTTAGGGTTAGTTTGTAGAGATAAGGTAATGTTTAGCAGTTTTGAATTAGCCTTAGGGAATAGGTGTTACAATTGTGGCTAGGAGTTAGGGTTAGAATTAAGGGATAGGGGTTGTTCTTAGGGTAAGTCTTATGCATTAACGTTAGGATAACGGGTTCAAGTTAGAGTTATGGTGAGGTTGATGTGTTAAGGTGAGCAATAGTATCAGGGTGAGCTGTGATGTTCAGGGTTAGGGTTATGGGTGAGGGGTAGTGTTTATGCTTATATCACGAGCCCTCTCTGCTCTAGGAGGGGGCTTAGAGGGCTGGGATAGATGCCGGAAGCCACTCTATCATACGCTGGGTATGGGCCCCTTGGTTTCATGCCGGACACAGTGGCCGAGCCTCCTTCTACACATGGCATGGGAGGATTGTAGGCTTTGTAAACTCTGAGAAAGCAAGAAGTCTGAGAATTAAATTTAGGGCTAGGATTAGGGTTAGGGTTAGCAATATATGTTACTGTTATGGTGAGGGCTTAGGGTTAGGGGTTTCAGTTAGGGTCAGGGTTAAAGGTTAGTGTTAGGTTTAACAGTTACAGTTAGGTTTAGGGTTAAGCTTTAAGGTTTAAGCTTAGGGTTAAGATTAGGGTTTAGGTTTTGGTACAGGGTAAGGGTTAAGTGCTAGGTTTAGGCTTAAAGATTAGGATTAGGGTTAGGGTTAAGGTTTAGTGTGAGGGTTAACGGTTAGGGTTAAGGTTAAGTGTTAGGTTTATGGGTTAGGGTTAGGGTTAAGTGTTCATGTTAGGTTTAGGGTTAGAGTTAAGTGTTATGGTTAGGGTTAGGGGTTTGGGTTAGGTTTAGGGTTCATGGTTAAGGTTACATTTAGGGGTTAGGTTTAGGGTAAGCGTTTAGTGTTAGTGTTGGGCATTAGGGTGAGGGCTTAGGTTTAGGGTTAGGGGTTAGGGTCAGTGTTTGGGCTTTGATTTGGCGGTTAGTTTAAGGGTACAGGACCTGTGTAATCTATGGTGAGTAGGGTGCAGAATGTTTACATGCGACACCACACCATCGGATCCTGGGCCTTTGGCCCAGACCTACTTGCAGGACTCATGCGGAAACTCTACTCACGCATTGCATGGTTGTATTTTAGGCTTGGTTAACTCTGAGAATGGAAGTAGTGTGAGAAATAGGGTTATGGTTAGGGTTAAGGGTTTGGTGTTAGGGGTTAGGGTTCAAGTGAGGTTTAGTGGTTAGGGACTAGGATTTAGGGTTAGTGTTAGGGTTAGGGGTTAGTTTTGCGTTAGGGGCTAGGGTTAGATTTATGGTTGGGGTTAGTGTTAGGGTTAGGATTAGGCATCAGGGTTAGTATTAGGGTTAAAGGATAGGATTGGAGTTAAGTGTTAAAGCTTAGGGTTTGTGTTAAGTGTTAGGGTTGGGGTTTAGGCTTAGGGTTACGGTTTGAGTTAAGCTCTAGGGTGAGGGTTAAAGATTAGGCTTAGGATTATTGGTTAGGGATAGAGTTATGTTTAAGGGTTAGGGATAGGGTTAGGTTTAGGGTTCAGTGTTAGGGTTAGCATTAGGGGTTAGGGTTAGGGTTAGGGGTTAGGCGTAGTGATGTATTAAGGGCTATGGTTAGAATTAGGATTGGGGTTAGTGTTAGGTTTAGGGTTAGGGGTTAGGTTTAGGGTTAAGGGATAGGATTATGGTTAAGGGTTGGGCGTAGGTTTAGGGTTAAGATTTAGTGTTAGGGTCCGGTTTAAGGGTTAGGGTGAGGGTTAACGGTTAGGGTTAGGGTTGGGGTTAGGGGTTAGGGATATAGTTAGTATTAAGTGTTAGGGTTAGGTTTAGGGTTCAGGGTTAGGGTTAGCTTTAGGGGTTATGATTAGGGTTAGGTGTTAGGTTAGTGTCAGGGTTAGGTCTAGGCGTCAGGGTAAGGTTTAGGGTTAGGGTTAAGAGCTAAGGTTGGGTTTAGTGGTTAGGATTAGGATTAGGGTTAGGAGTTAGGGTAAAGGGTCAAGGGTTAGCATTATTTTTAGCCATAGCTTTGGCGTTAGGAGTAAGGATTAGGTTCAGTGTTAGGGTAACAGTAGGTTACCGTAACAGTAACTACGTAGGGTAACAGTTAGTGTTAGTGGTTTAGAATTAGGGTTAGGGATTAGTTGTCACAGTTATGACTAGGAGATAGGGTTAGAATTATGGGATAGGGGTTAATCTCAGGGTAAGTGTTATGCATTAACGTTAGGATAAGAGGTTAAAGTTCAGGTTACGGTGAGGTTTACATTCTAAGGTGAGCAATAGAATCAGGGTTAAATGTTATTTTCAGGGTTAGAGTTTTGGGTGAGGTGTAGAGTTTATGCTTAGGGCACGGGCCTTGTCTGCATTAGGCGGGGGGGGGGTTAGGGGGCTGGGATTGTCACCAGGAACCCACTCTATCGTACTCTGGCCATGGGCTCCAGCGGTTCATTCAGGACACAGTGGAAGAGCCTCCTTTCACGCACGGCATGGGAGGATTGTACGCTTTCTAAACTCTAAGAAAGCAAGAAGACTGAGAATTAGATTTAGGGTTAGGGTTAGGGTTCGGGTTAAGGATCAAGGTTAGTGTTAGGGTGAAGGCTTAGAGTTAGGGGTTATGGGTAGCGTTACAGGTTACTCTTAGTTTTAACCGTTACAGTTAGGTTCAGGGTTAAGGTTTATGGTTAGGTTTAAGGTTAGGGTTTAGGGTTTGGTACAGGATTAGGGTTAAATATTAGGTTTAGGGTTAAAGATTACGATTAAGGTTAGGTTTAAAGGTTAGTGTGAGGGTTAACAGTCAGGGTTAAAGTTAAGAGTTAGGGTTAGGGTTAGTGTTAGGATTAAGGGTTCATGTTAGGTTTAGGGTTAGAGTTAAGTGCTATGGTTAGCGCTCGAGGTTAGGGTTAGGTTTAGGGTTCACAGTTAGGGTTACGTTTAGAGGTTAGCATTAGGGTTAGGGATTAGCTTTAGGGTAAGAGTTTAGAGTTAGTGTTGGGCTTTAGGCTCAGGGCTTAGGTTTAGGGTCAGAGGTTAGGGTTGATGTTAGGGCTTAGATTTAGTGGTTAGTTTAAGGGCACAGGACCTTTTTATTCTACAGTGAGAGGGGTTAGGGTTAGGGTTAGGGTTGTCGTAGGGGTTAAGGTTAGATTTAACCTTGGGGTTAGTGTTAGGGTTAGGATTAGGGGGTTAGTGTTAGGGTTAGGGGTTAAAAACACCTACAGCCAGCCCTAACCCGATTTCTGACACTTCTTCCATTCTCAGAGTTAACCAAGCCTACAATACAGCCATGTCATGCGTGAGAAGAGGCTCCACCTGAGTCCTGTATGTAGGTCTTGGCCCAAGGCCCAGCGTACGGTGGTGTTGTGTCGCAGCGACCCTGTGCACCACTCTCACCATAGATTAAACAGGTCCTGTGCCCTTAAACTAACCGCTAAATCTCAGCCCTAACACTAATCCTAACCCCTAACCCTAAAAGTTATCCTTAACCCTAACTGTTAACACTCAAACTAACCCTTAACTCTAACCCTTGTCATGATCTTTAACCCTAACCCTAACACTTAACCCTAACCCTGTACCAAACCATAACCCCTAAGCTTAACCCTAACCCTAAACCTAAACCCTAAGTCTAACTGTAACTGTTAAACCTAACAGTAACTTTTAACCCTAAAACTAACCGTATCCCCTTACCCGAAGCCCTCACCCTAAGATTAAACTTCATCCCTAACCATAACGATAATCCTAACCTTAAATCTAATTCTCAGACTTCTTACTTTCTTAGAGATTTGAAAGCTTACAATCCTCCTTTACCATGCGTGAAATCAGGCTCTGCCAGAGTGTCCTACAAGAAACCCATGGGCCCATACCCTGCATACGATAGAGTGGGTTTCTGGTGACAATCGCATCCCCCTCAGTCCCACTCCTAAGGAAGACAGGGCCCATACCCTAAGCAAAACCCTACCCCTCACTCATAATTCTAACCCTGATCCTATTGCTCACCTTAACACATAAATCTCACCGTAAACCTAACTTTAACCACTTATCCTAACATTAATGCATAACACTTATGCTAAGAACAACCCCTATCACTTAATTCTAACCCTAACTCCTAGCCATAACAGTAACCCCTAATCCCTAACCCTAATTCTAACCACTAAACATTACCTTAACCCTACAAACAACCCTAATACTAACCCTAACCTTAAACGCTAACCCTAACCTTATCCCTAAACATAACCTTAAAAGTTTACCCTAAACCCTAACCCTATCCCCTAACCCTTAATTCTGATCCTAATCCTAACAATTAAACCTAACCCTAACCCTTAACCCTAACACTAACCCTTACCTTAATGCCGAGACCTAATCTTAGCAGTAAAGCTACCTCTAACCCTAACCCTAGACCTTAAACCTAACACTATCCCTAACTTATAACCCTAACCCTAACTGTTAACCCTCACCCTAACCCTTAACTCGGACCATAACCCTAACCCTTAACCCTAACCCTATCCCTTAATGCTAACCCTAAGCCTTAACCCTTAACCCTAATCCTATCCCTTAACCCTAAACCCTAACCCCTAACCCTAACCCTAACCCCAACGCTAAATCTATCCCTAGTCCCTAACCCAACCCTAACCGTTAACCCCTAATGCTAACATTAACCCTAACCCCTAATCCCTAACACCTAACCCTCATGCGAACACTAACCCCTAACCCCAAACACCTAACCCTAATCATAACCATAATTCTCACACTTCCTCCATTCTCAGAGTTAGCCAAGCCTACAATAAAACCATGCCATGCGTGAGAAGAGGCTCTGCCTGAGACCTGCATGTAGGTCTGGGCCCAAGGCCTCGGGTACGATGGTGTGGTGTGGCGATGACCCATTCTGCACACTTCTCACCATAGATTACACAGGTCCTGTGCCCTTAAAATAACCTCTAAATCTAAGCCCTAACGCTAACTCTAACACTAACCCTTAACCCTAAACTTAAGCCCTGACCCTAACGCCCAACACTAACATTAAACCCTTACCCTAATCCTTACCCATAACCCTAATGCCTAAACGTAACCCTAACGATGAACCCTAAACCTAACCCTAACCCCAAACCCTAACCATAACACTTAACTCTAACTCTAAACCTAACACGAACACTTAAACCTAAACTTAACCACTAACCCTAACACTTAACCTTAACCCTAACCGTTAACTCTCACACTAACCCTTAAACCTAACCCTAATCGTAATCTTTAACCCTAAACCTAACAGTTAACCCTTACCCTGTACCAAAACCTAACCCCTAACCTTAACCTTAACCCTAACACTTGACCCTAAAGCTAACTGTAACCATTAAACCTAACACTAACCTTTAACCCTGACCGTAACTCTAACCCCTAACCCTAAGCCCTCACCCTAATGCTAAACTTTATCCTTAACACTAACCATAATCCTATCCCTAAATCTAATTCTCAGACTTCTTGCTTTCTCAGAGTTTAGAAAGCCTACAATCCTCCCATGCCATGCGTGAAAAGAGGCTCTGCCACTGTGTCCTGCATGAAACCCAGGGACCAATACCCAGTGTACGATAGAGAAAGTTCTCGGCCACAATCCTAGACCCCTAATCCTCCAGCCTAGTGCAGACAGGGCCCGTGCCCTAAGCATAAAAAGTACGCCTAACATATAACCCTAACCTTGAACGTAACACCTAACCCTGATCCTACTGCTGACCTTATCATGTAGACCACACTGTAACCCTAACTTTAACCGCATCTCCTAAAGTTAATGCATAACACTTACACTGAGAACAACGCCTATCCCATAATTCTAACCCTAAATCTTAGCCATAACCATAAAACCTAATCCCTAACCCTAATTCTAAACTGCTAACCCTAACCTTAACACTACCAACAACCCTAACACTAACCCTAACCCTAACCCTCACCCTCACCCCTAATCCTACCCTATGCCTAAAAGTAACCCTAACTCCTAACCCTTATCCCTAACCAAAAGCCCTGTCCCTAACCATAAGACTTGAGTCTCACCCTTATACCCTAACCCTAATACGAATCCTTAAGCCTAACCCCCAATCCTAACAATTAACCTTAACCCTAACTGTTAACGCTCACCCTAACCCTTAAATCAGACCAAAACCCTAACACTTAACCCTAACCCTAATCCCTAATGCTAACCCTAAGCCTTAACCCTTTACCCTAATCCTATCCCTTAAGCCTAACCCTAACCCTAATTCCTAACCCTAACCATAATCCCTAACCCTAACCCTAACACTAACCCTAACTCTGAATCTAACCCTAGCCCCTAAACCAACACTAACCCCTAACCCCTAACCCTAACACTAACACTAACTCCTAATTTCTAACCCCTGAACCACACTCGAACCCTAACTCCTAACCCCAAACAATTAACCATAACCATAACCCTAATTCTCACACTTCCTCCATTTTCAGAGTTCACCAAGCCTACAATAGAGCCATGCCATGAGTGAGAAGAGGCTCCGCCTGAGTCCTGCATGTAGGTCTGGGCCCAAGGCCCAGGTACGATGGTGTGGTGTCAAGGGGACCAATTCTGCACCCTTCTCACCATAGATTAAACAGGTCCTGTGCCCTTAAACTAACCGCTAAATCTAAGCCCTAACACTAAACCTAAACGCTAACCCTAAACCTAAGCCCTTATCCTAATGCCCAACACTAACACCAAACACTCACCCTAAACCTAACCCGTAACCCTAACCCCTAAACGTAACCCTAACCATGCACCCTATATCTAACCCTAACCCCTAACCCTAACCATAACACTTAACTCTAACCCTAAACTAACATAAACCCTTAACACTAAACCTAATCCCTAACCCTCATGCTTAACCCTAACCGTTAATCCTCACACTTACCCTTAAACCTAACCCTAATTGTAATCTTTAACTCTAAACTTAACACTTAAACCTTAACCTGTACCAAAACCTATCCCCTAAACTGAACCCTAACACTAAACCTTAACGCTAAACCTAACTGTAACTGTTAAACCTAACACTAACCTTTAACTCTGACCCTAAACCTAACCCCTAACCCTAAGGCATCACCTTAACACTAAACTTCATCCCTAATTCTAACCATAATCCTAACCCTAAATCTAATTCTCAGACTTTTTCTTTCTCAGAGTTTAGAAAGCCTATAATCCTCCCATGCCATGTGTGAAAGGAGGCCCTGCCACTGTGTCCAGCATGAAACCCAGGGGCCAATACCCAGCATACGATAGAGTGATTTCCCGGCGAATATGCTAGCCCCCTAACCTCTCCGCCTAGTGCAGACAAGGCACGTGCCCTAAGCATAAACACAACCCCTAACCAATAACCCTAACCATAACTGTTAACTCTCACCCTAACATTTAACCCTGATACTAACCCTAACCCGTAAACCTATCCCCAAACCTTTACCCAAAGCCTAAGCCTTAACTCTAACACTATCATTTAACCCTAGCCCTAACCCCTAAATGTTACACTAACCATGAACCCTAAGCCTAACTGTAACCCCTAACACTAACCATAACACTTAACTGTAACCCTAAACCTAACAAGACCCCTTAACCCTAACACTAACCCCTAACCCTAGCCCTTAAACTTAACCCTAAACTTTTACCCTCACACTAACCTTTAACACTAACCATAATGCTAATCTTTAACCCTAAACCTAACACTTAACTCTTACCCTGTACGAAACCCTAACCCCTGACCTTAACCCTGACAATAAACCTTAACCCTAAACCTAACTTTAACCGTTAAAACTAACACTAACCTTAACCCTAACTCTAACCCTAACCCTTAACCCTAAGCCCTCACCCTAACACTAATCATCATCCCTAATCCTAACCATAATCCTAACCCTAAATCTTAATCTCAGACGTCTTCCTCTCTCAGAGTTTAAAAAGCCCTCACCCTAAAATTTAACCCTAAACCTAACTGTAACTGTTTAAACTAACACTAATCTTTAACCATAACCCTAACCCTTAACCTGAACCCTAAGCCAAACTCTTAACCCTAATCCTATCCCTTAACCCTAACTCTAATCCCTAACTCGAATGCTAACACTAACCCCAACCCTAAACCTAACCCTAGCCCCTAACCCAACCCTCACCCCAACCCCTAACCCTAACACTAACCCTAACCCCTAATGCCTAACCCCTAACCCTCATTTGAACACTCTCTCCTAAACCCAAATCCCTAACCCTAACCATAACCCTAATTCTCACACTTCCATTCTAAGAGTTAACCAAGCCTATAATACAACCATGCCATGCATGAGAACAGGCTCCCCCTGATTCCTGCATGTAGGTCTGAGCCCAAGGCCCAGGGTACAATGCTGTGGTGTCTCAGCGACCCATTCCACACCCTTCTCACCATAGATTAAACAGGTCCTCTGACCTTAAACTAATCGCTAAATCTAAGTCCTAACACTAACACTAATCCCTACCCTAAACAGAAACCCTGACCCAAACTCCCTTCACTAACACTATACCCTTACACCAAACCTAACCCCTAAACCTAACCCCTAAACATAACCCTAACCATGAACCCTAAACCTGAACCTAAACCCTAACACTTAAGTGTAACCCTAAACCTAACACGAACCCCTAATCCTAACCCTAAACCCTAACCCTAACCCTTCACCTTAACCCTAACCGTTAACCCTCAGCTAACCCTTAAACCTAACACTAATCCTAATCTGTACCCCTAAACCGAACACTTAACCCTAACCCTGTACCAAACCCTAATCCCTAACACTAAGCCCTCTCCCTAACACTAAACTTCATCCCTAACCCTAACCGTAATCCTAACCCTAAATCTAATTCTCAGACTTCTTGCTTTCTCAGAGTTTAGAAAGCCTACAATCCTCCCATGCCATGCATGAAAGGAGGCTCTGCCACTGTGCCCTGCATGAAACCCAGAGGCCCATACCCAGCATACGATAGAGTGGGTTCCAGGTGACAATCCCAGCCTCCGAACCCCCCCCACCTAGTGAAGACAGGGCCTGTGCCCTAAGCATAAACACTGCCCCTAACCCATAACCATAACCCTGAACATAAAACCTAACCCTGATCCTATTGCTCACCTAACATGTAAAGCTCACCGTAACACTAACTTTAACCGCTTACCCTAACTTTAAGCATAAAACTGACCCTGAGACCAACCCCTATGCCATAATTCTAACCCTAACTCCTTACCATAACCATTACACCTAATCCCTAACCCTAATTCTAAACTGCTAAACCTAACCTTAAGCCTACAAAAAACCTTAACGGTTACACTAACCCTAACACCTAATCCTAACCCTGTGCCTGAAAATAAACCTAACCCTTAACCTTTAACCCTAATGCTAACCCATAACCCTAACCATAACACTTTACTCTAACCCTAAATCTAACACGAACGCTTAACACTAGCCCTAAACCCCAACCCTAACCCTTAAACACAAACCTAACCGTTAACACTCACACTAACCGTCAACCCTAATCCGAATTCTAATCTTTAACCCTAAACCTAACACTTAACCCTAACCCTGTACCAAACCCTAACCCCTAACCATAACCCTCACCCTAAAACGTAACCCTAAACCTAACTGTAACCGTTAAACCTAACTCTAACATTTAACCTTTACTCTACCCATAATCCGTAGCCCTAATCCTTCAACCTAGCACTAACCTCATTCCTAACCCTAACTATAATCCTAACCCTAAATCTAATTATCAGACTTCTTGCTTTCTCAGCGTTAGAAAGCCTACAATCCTCCCATGCCATGAATAAAAGGAGGCTCTACCACTGTGTCCTGCCGGAAACCCCAGTGCCCATACTCAGCATACACTAGAGTGGGTTCCCGATGACAATCGCAACCCCAAACCCCTCCCCCCCTGCCTAGTGCAGACAGGGCCCGAGTCGTAAGCATAAACCCTACCCCTCACCCCTAACCATAACCCTGAACATAACACCTGACCCTGATCCCATTGCTCACCTTAAAATGTAAATCTCACCATAACCCTAAATTTAACCCCTTATCATAACGTTAATGCATAACACTTACCCTGAGAACAACTCCTATCTCTGAATTCTAACCCTAACTCCAAGCCATAACCATAACACCTAATCCCTAATGCGAATTCTAAACCGCTAACCCTAACCTTAAACCTACCATCAAACCAAACATTACCCTAGCCCCTAACTTTAAAACTATGCCTAAAAATAACCCTAACACTTCACCCTTAATCCTAACCCCTAACTCTAACCCTAACCCTACCCCTAAGACCCTAACCATAACCCTAACTGTTAACCCTCACCCTAACACGTAACCCTGACCTTAACCCTAAACCTTAACACTAACCCTTAACCCTAACCCTAAGCCAAACCCTTAACCATAATCCTATCCTTTAACCCTAAACGCTAACCCTAATATTAACCCCAACCCTAAACCTAACCCTAGCACCCTAACCCAAACCCAACAACTAACCCCTATCCCTAACACTAACCCTAACTCCTAATCCCTAGGACCTAACCCTGACTCGAACCATAATCCCAAACTCCAAACCCCTAACCCAAACCCTAACACTGATTCTCACACTACTTCCATTCTCAGAGTGAAGCAAGCCTACAATACAGCTATACTATGCGTGAGATGAGGCTCCACCTGAGTCCTGCATGTAGGTCCTTTCCCAAGGATCAGGGAACGATTTTGTGCTTTCGTGGAGACTCCGACAGCACCCTTCTCACCGTAGATAAAACAGGTCCTGTGCCCTTAAACTAACAGCTAAATCTCAGCCCTAACACTAACACTAACCCCTAACTGTAAACATAAGCTCCGACCGTAACGCTGAACACGAACTCTAAAACCTTACCCTAAACCTAAGCCCTAACCCTAACACTAACCCCTAAACATAACACTAACCATGAACCCTAAACCTAACCCTAACCATAACACTTAACGCTAACCCTAAAGCCTACACGAAGACTTATTCCTAACACTAACAAAAACCCTAGCCCTTAGTCTTGATCCTTACCATTAACCCTCACACTAGCCCTTAACCCTAACCCTAATCCTAATCTTTAACCCTAAAGCTAAAACTTAAGCCTAACACAGTACCAAATGCTAAACCTTAACCTTAACCCTAACCCTAAAACTTAACCATAAACATGACTGTAACTGTTAAACCTAACACTAACCTTTAACCCTAACCACTGACCTTAAGAACGCACCCTAACACTAACCTTCATCCCTAAACATTACCATAAACCTACCCCTAAATCTAATTCTCAGACTTCTTGCTTTCTCAGAGTTTAGAAAGCCTACAATTCTCCCATGTCATGAGTAAAAGGAGGCTCTGCCACTGTGTCCTGCAAGAAACCCGGGGGCCCATAACTAGTGCATGATAGAGCGGGTTCCCAGTGGCAATCCTAGTCCCTAACCCCCCCTCCTGGTGAAGACAGGGCCCGTGCGCTAAGCAAAAACACTATCCCTAACAGATAACCCTAATTCCAAACATAAAACCTAACCCTGATCCTGTTACTCACCTTAAAACATAAACCTAACCATAACCCTAATTTATCCCCTTATCTTAACGTTAATGCATAGGACCCAAAGAAGAAGCCCTATCCCATAATTCTAAACCTAACCCCTAGCCATAACCATAACACCTCATCCATATTCTAAAGTGCCAACCCTAAACTTCAACCTACCATCAACCCTAACCCTAACCCTAACCCCTAACCCTAAGCCCTCACCCTAACACTAATCTTCATCCCTAAACCGTGCCGTAATCCTAACCCGAAATCTAATTCTCAGACTTCTTGCTTTCTCAGAGTTTTGAAAGCCTACAATCCTACTAAGCCATGCATGAAAGCCCGCTCTGCCACAGTGTCCTGCAGGAAACCAGAGGCCCATACACTGCATACGATAGAGTAGGTTACCAGCGACCATCACAGGCCCCTATCTTTGCCTCCTAGTGCATACAGGGCCCGTGCCCTAAGCATAAACCCTACCCATCACCCATAAGCCTAACCCAGAACATAACACCTAACCCTGATCATACTGCTCACCTTAAGAGGTAAAGCTCACCATAACCCTAACTTTAACACCTTATATTAACGTTAATGCATGACACCCTGAGAACAAGCACTATACTGTAATTCTAACGCTAACACCTAGCCATAACCATAACACCTGATCCCTAATTCTGAAACGCCAACCCTAACCTTAACCCTACCAACAACACTAACACTAACCCTAAGCCCTTACCCTAAACCTACGCATAAAAATAACCCCAACCGTTGATCCTTAGTCATAACCCCTAACATTAACCCTAACCCTTAACCCTAATCCCAAGCCTAACCATTAAACATAACCCTAACACTTAACCCTAAACCTAACCTTTACCTTAATGCCTAGAGATCTAACCCTAACACTGACTTACAGTTAACACTAAACCTAACCCCCCAATGTTAACCTTAAACCTGAACCATAAACCTAACCCTTAACCCTAATCCTATCCCTAACCCCCTAACCCTAACCCTAACTGTTAACCCTCACCCTAACCCTTAACCCTGACCCTAACCCGAAACCTGAACCCTAACCCTAAGCCTAACCCTTAACCCTAACCCTATCCCTTAACCCTAACGCCTAACCCTAACGCTAACTCCAAACCTAAACCTTACCCTGGCCTCTAAACCAGATTTAACACCTAACCCGTAACACTAACTCTAACCCTAACCACTAATCCCTAGCACCTAACCCTGACTCCAAACCTAACCCCTAACTCGAAACCCCTAACCCCAACCCTAACCCTAATTCTCACACTAGTTCCATTCCCAAGTGAAGCAAGCCTACAATACAGCCATGCCATGTGTGAGATGAGGCTCCGCCTGAGTCCTGCATGTAGGTCTTCCCCAGGGCCCAGGGAATGATGTTGTGCTTTCGTGATGACTCCGACCGCACCCCACTCACCGTAGATTAACCAGGTCCTGTGCCCTTAAACTGACCGATAAATCTAAGCCCTACCACCAACCCTAACCCCTGACCCTGAACCTAAGCCCCGAGCCTAAAGCCCAACACTAACTCTAAACCCTTACCGTAAACCTAATCCTTAACCCTAATGCTAACCCCTAAACGTAACCCTAACCGTGGACAGTAAACCTAACCCTAACCTCTAACACAAACCCTAACACATAACTCGAACCCTAAAACTAACCCTAACCCTTAACCCTAAACCTAAACCCTAACCCTAACTCTTAACCTTAACCTAACCGTTAACTCTCACGCTAACCTTTAATCCTAACCCTAATCCTAATCTTCAACCCGAAACCTAACACTTAACCCTAACCCTGTACCTAACCCTAACCCTATACCAAACCCTAACCCCTCATCTTAACCCTAACCGTAAACCTCAACCCTAAACCGAACTGTAACCGTTAAACCTAAGAGTAACCTTTAACCCTAACCCTAATCCCTAACCCTAAGCCCTCACACTAACACTAAACTTCATCCTTAACCCTAACCAGAATCCTAACCCTAAATCTAATTCTCAGACTTCTTGCTTTCTTAGAGTTTAGAAAGCCTGCAATCCTCCCATGCCATGCGTGAAAGGAGGCTCTACCACTGTGTCCTGCATCAAACTCACGGGCCCATACCCAGAGTACGATACAGTGGGATCCTGGTGACAATCCCAGCCCCCTAACCTCCCCCCACCCCCGCTTAAGGCAGACAGGGCCCGTGCGCTAAGCATAAACAATACCTGTAACAGATATCCCTCACCCTGAACATAACACCTAACCCTGTTCCTATTTCTCCCCTTAACAGGGAAACCTCACCGTGAGCCTAACTTTAACCTCTTATCCTAACGTTAGTGCATAACCCATTCCCTGAGAACAACCCCTATCCCATAATTCTAACCCTATCTCCTAGTCATCACTGTAACACCAAATCCCTAACCCTAATTCTAAACCTCTAACTCTAACCGTAACCCTGCCTACAACCCTAACACTGACAGTAACCGTTACTTCTAACCCCAACGCTATGCCTAACAAAAACCCTTAACCCTTCACCCTAACCCCTAAGCCTTACCCTAACCCTTAACCCTAATCCTAATCCTATCCATTCAACCTAACCCTAGCTCTTAAAGCTAACACTAAACCTTACCCTCACGACTAGACCTAACCCTGACACTAACCTAACACCTAACCCTAACCATAACCCCTACAGCTAACCCTAACCCTGAACCCTAAACCTAACCCTAACACTGAACCCTCACTATATCCCCAACCTCTAAGCCTAATCCTAACCGTTAACCCTCACCCTAACACTTAAACTGGACCATAACACTAAACATTAACCCTAACACTAAACTTTAACCCTAAACCTGAGCCCAACCCTTAACCCTAATCCTATCCTTTTACCCTAAACCTAACCCCGAAACCTAACCCTAACACTAACCCCAATCCTAATTCTAACCATACCCCTTCATAAAACACTAACTCCTAACCCTAACACTTACCAAAAACCCTAATCGCTAATCCCTAACACTAACGCTTAACCTTTACCGTAACCGTTAACCCTCACCCTAACCCTTAACGCTGACCCTAACCTTAACCTTTAATCTAAGCCTCACCCTTAACCCTAACAGTAAGGAAAACCCTTACGCCAACCTTATCCCTTATCCCTAACCCTAACACTACAGCTAAAAATAACACTAACCTTTGATCCTTAAACCTAACCCCTAACACTTACTTTAACCCCAAACCCTAACCCTAATCCTAAGCATTAAACCTAACCCTGTCTCTTAACCCTTACTCTAACGCCTAGATCTAACCCTAAATCTAACCTACCACCTAATCCTAACCTTAAGCCCTAATGCTAACTCTAACCCTGAACCCTAAACCTACCCGTAAACCCTTAACACTAACCCTATCCGTGAACCTTAAACCTGACCCTAACCATTACCCGCACCCAAACATTTAACCCTGACCCTAACCCTAATCCTTAACGATAAACTTAACACTAAACCTCAACCCTAAGTCCAACACTTAACCCTAATCCTAACCCTAGACCCTAAGCCTAACCCTAACCCCTAACCCGAAACCTAAGCCTAACCCCAACCTGAACTCTTAATCTTGACCCTTACCCTTAACCCTCACACTAACCCTACTCCTAATCTTTAACCATGAAGCTAACACTGAAGCCTACACCTGTGCCAACCGCTAAACCCAAACCTGAACCCTAACCCTGAGACTTAACCGTAAACCTAACTGTAACTGTTAAACCTAACACTAACCTTTAACCCCAACCCCTAACCCAAGACCCCACGCTGACACTAATCTTCATCCCTAAACATTACCAGAATCCTACCCCTAAATCTAATTCTCAGACTTCTTGCTTTCTCAGAGTTTAGAAAGCCTACAATCTTCCCATGCCATGAGTAAAAGGGGGCTCTGCCACTGTGTCCTGCATGAAACCCAGGAGCCCATACCCAGCGTACGATAGAGTGGGTTCCCGGGGACAATCCCATCCCCCTAACCCCGCCCCCCGCCCAGTGCAGACAGGGCCCGTACGCTAAGTATAAACACTACCCCTAACAGATAACCCTCACCCTGACATAACACCTAACCCTGATGCTATTGCTCACCTTAAAACATAAACCTCCCCGTAACCCTAACTTAGCCCCCTAACTTAACGTGAATGCATAACACCTTGAGAAGAAGCCCTATCCCGTAATTCTAATCCTAAACCATAGTCATAACCGTAACACCTCATCCCTAATTCTAAAACGTCAACCCTAACCTTTACCCTACCAGCAACCCTAACCCTAACCCTAACCCCTAACCCTAAGCCCTCACCCTAACCACTAATCTTCATCCCTAAACCGTGCCGTAATCCTAACCCGAAATCTAATTCTCAGACTTCTTGCTTTCTCAGAGTTTTGAAAGCCTACAATCCTACTAAGCCATTCATGAAAGCCGGCTCTGCCACAGTGTCCTGCATGAAACCCAGAGGCCCATACACTGCGTACGATAGAGTGGGTTCCCAGCGACCATCACAGACCCCTAACTTCGCCTCCTAGTGCATACAGGGCCCGTGCCCTAAGGATAAACCCTACCCTCACCCATAACCCTAACCCAGAACATAACACCTAACCCTGATCCTACTGCTCACCTTAACAGGTAAAGCTCACCGTAACCCTAACTTTAACCCCTTATCTTAACGTTAATGCATGACACCCTGAGAACAAGACCTATACCGTAAATCTAAGCCTAACTCCTAGCCATAACCATAACACCTAATCCCTAATTCTGAAACGCCAACCCTAACCTTAACCCTACCAACAACACTAACACTAACCCTAACCCCTTACGCTAACCCTACGCCTAAAAATAACCCTAACCGTTGATCCTCAGTCATAACCCATAACCTTAACCCAAACTCTTAACCCTAATCCCAATCCTAACCATTAAACATAACCGTAACTCTTAACCCTAACCCTGACCTTTACCCTAATGCCTAGAGATCTAACCCCCACGCTGACCTACAGTTAAGACTAACCCTAAGCCCCTAATGATAACCTTAAACCTGAACCATACACCTGACCCTTAACCCTAAACCTATCCCTAACCCCCTAACCCTAACCCTAACTGTTAAACCTCACCCTAACCCTTAACACTGAACATAACCCTAAACCTGAACCCTAACCCTAAAGCTAACCCTTAACCCTAACCCTATCCCTTAACCCTAACGCCTAACCCTAACGCTAACTCCAAACCTAAACCTTACCCTGGCCCCCTAAACCAGACTTAACACCTAACCCGTAACACTAACTCTAACCCTAACCACTAATCCCTAGCACCTAACCCTGACTCCAAACCTAACCCCTAACTCGAAACCCCTAACCCCAACCCTAACCCTAATTCTCACACTACTTCCATTCCCGAGTGAAGCAAGCCTACAATACAGCCATGCCATATGTGAGATGAGGCTCCGCCTGAGTCCTGCATGTAGGTCTTGTCCCAGGGCCCAGGGAATGATGTTGTGCTTTCGTGATGACTCCGACCGCACCCCTCTCACCGTAGATTAACCAGGTCCTGTGCCCTTAAACTGACTGATAAATCTAATCCCTACCACCAACCCTAACCCCTGACCCTGAACCTAAGCCCCGAGCCTAAAGCCCAACACTAACTCTAGACCCGTACCCTATACCTAAACCTTAACCCTAATGCTAACCCCTAAACGTAACCCTAACCGTGGACAGTAAACCTAACCCTAACCTCTAACACAAACCCTAACACATAACTCGAACCCTAAAACTAACCCTAACCCTTAACCCTAAACCTAAACCCTCACCCTAACGCTTAACCTTAACCCTAACCGTTAACTCTCAGGCTAACCTTTAATCCTAACCCTAATCCTAATCTTCAACCCGAAACCTAACACTTAACCCTAACCCTGTACCTAACCCTAACCCTATACCAAACACTAACCCCTCATCTTAACCCTAACCGTAAACCTCAACCCTAAACCGAACTGTAACCGTTAAACCTAAGAGTAACCTTTAACCCTAACCCTAATCCCTAACCCTAAGCCCTCACCCTAACACTAAACTTCATCCTTAACCCTAACCAGAATCCTAACCCTAAATCTAATTCTCAGACTTCTTGCTTTCTTAGAGTTTAGAAAGCCTGCAATCCTCCCATGCCATGCGTGAAAGGAGGCTCTACAACTGTGTCCTGCATGAAATCCACGGGCCCATACCCAGAGTCCGATACAGTGGGATCCTGGTGACAATCCCAGTCCCCTAACCTCCCCCCACCCCCGCCTAAGGCAGACAGGGGCCGTGCGCTAAGCATAAACAATACCTGTAACAGATATCCCTCACCCTGAACATAACACCTAACCCTGTTCCTATTTCTCCCCTTAACACGGAAACCTCACCGTGAGCCTAACTTTAACCTCTTATCCTAACGTTAGTGCATAACCCATTCCCTGAGAACAACCCCTATCCCATAATTCTAACCCTGTCTCCTAGTCATCACTGTAACACCTAATTCCTAACCCTAATTCTCAACCGCTAACTCTAACCGTAACCCTGCCTACAACCCTAACACTGACAGTAACAGTTACTTCTAACCCCAACGCTATGCCTAACAAAAACCCTTAACCCTTCACCCTAACCCCTAAGCCTTACCCTAACCCTTAACCCTAATCCTAATCCTATCCATTCAACCTAACCCTAGCTCTTAAAGCTAACACTAAACCTTACCCTCACGACTAGACCTAACCCTGACACTAACCTAACACCTAACCCTAACCATAACCCCTACAGCTAACCCTAACCCTGAACCCTAAACCTAACCCTAACACTGAACCCTCACTATATCCCCAACCTCTAAGCCTAATCCTAACCGTTAACCCTCACCCTAACACTTAAACTGGACCATAACACTAAACATTAACCCTAACACTAAACTTTAACCCTAAACCTGAGCCCAACCCTTAACCCTAATCCTATCCTTTTACCCTAAACCTAACCCCGAAACCTAACCCTAACACTAACCCCAATCCTAATTCTAACCATACCCCTTCATAAAACACTAACTCCTAACCCTAACACTTACCAAAAACCCTAATCGCTAATCCCTAACACTAACGCTTAACCTTTACCGTAACCGTTAACCCTCACCCTAACCCTTAACGCTGACCCTAACCTTAACCTTTAATCTAAGCATGACCCTTAACCCTAACAGTAAGGAAAACCTTCACGCCAACCTTATCCCTTATCCCTAACCCTAACACTACAGCTAAAAATAACACTAACCTTTGATCCTTAAACCTAACCCCTAACACTTGCTTTAACCCCAAACCCTAACCCTAATCCTAAGCATTAAACCTAACCCTATCTCTTAACCCTTACTCTAACGCCTAGATCTAACCCTAAATCTAACCTACCACCTAATCCTAACCTTAAGCCCTAATGCTAACTCTAACCCTGAACCCTAAACCTACCCGTAAACCCTTAACACTAACCCTATCCATAAACCTTAAATCTGACCCTAACCATTACCCGCACCCAAACATTTAACCCTGACCCTAACCCTAATCCTTAACGATAAACTTAACACTAAACCCCAACCCTAAGCCCAACACTTAACCCTAATCCTAACCCTAGACCCTAAGCCTAACCCTAACCCCTAACCCGAAACCTAAGCCTAACCCCAACCTGAACCCTTAATCTTGACCCTTACCCTTAACCCTCACACTAACCCTACTGCTAATCTTTAACCATGAAGCTAACACTGAAGCCTACCCCTGTGCCAAACGCTAAACCCAAACCTTAACCCTATCCCTGAGACTTAACCGTAAACCTAACTGTAACTGTTAAACCTAACACTAACCTTTAACCCCAACCCCTAACCCAAGACCCCACCCTGACACTAATCTTCATCCCTAAACATTACCAGAATCCTACCCCTAAATCTAATTCTCAGACTTCTTGCTTTCTCAGAGTTTAGAAAGCCTACAATCCTCCCATGCCATGAGTAAAAGGGGGCTCTGCCACTGTGTCCTGCATGAAACCCAGGAGCCCATACCCAGCTACGATAGAGTGGGTTCCCGGGGACAATCCCATCCCCCTAACCCCGCCCCCCGCCCAGTGCAGACAGGGCCCGTACGCTAAGTATAAACACTACCCCTAACAGATAACTCTCACCCTGAACATAACACCTAACCCTGATCCTATTGCTCACCTTAAAACATAAACCTCCCCGTAACCCTAACTTAGCCCCTTAACTTAATGTGAATGCATAAAACCTTGAGAAGAAGCCCTATCCCGTAATTCTAATCCTAAACCATAGTCATAACCGTAACACCTCATCCCTAATTCTAAAACGTCAACCCTAACCTTCACCCTACCAGCAAACCTAAACCTAACCCTAACCCCTAACCCTAAGCCCTCACCCTAACCACTAATCTTCATCCCTAAACCGTGCCGTAATCCTAACCCGAAATCTAATTCTCAGACTTCTTGCTTTCTCAGAGTTTTGAAAGCCTACAATCCTACTAAGCCATGCATGAAAGCCGGCTCTGCCACAGTGTCCTGCATGAAACCCAGAGGCCCATACACTGCGTACGATAGAGTGGGATCCCAGCGACCATCACAGACCCCTAACTTCGCCTCCTAGTGCATACAGGGCCCGTGCCCTAAGGATAAACCCTACCCCTCACCCATAACCCTAACCCAGAACATAACACCTAACCCTGATCCTACTGCTCACCTTAACACGTAAACCTCACCGTAACCTTAACTTTAACCCCTTATCCTAACGTTAATGCATCACACCCTGAGAACAAGCCCTATAGTGTAATTCTAACCCTAACTCCTAGCTATAACCATAACACCTAATCTCTAATTCTGAAACGCCAACCCTAACCTTAACCCTACCAACAACACTAACACTAACCCTAACCCCTTACCCTAACCCTACGCCTAAAAATAACCCTAACCTTTGATCCTTAGTCATTACCCATAACCTTAACCCTAACCCTCTACCCTAATCCCAATCCTTAACCATTAAACTTAACCCTAACTCTTAACCTTAACTCTAACCTTTACCCTAATGCCTAGAGATCTAACCCCAACACTGACCTACAGTTACACTAACCCTACCCACTAATGCTAACCTTAAACCTGAACTATACACCTGACCCTTAACCCTAACCCTATCCCTAACCCCCTTACCCTAACTCTAACTGTTAACCCTCACCCTAACCCTCAACCCTGACCCTAACCTTAAACCTTAATCCTAACCATGCGTTTGATGAGCCTCTGCCTTTGTCCTGCGTGACAGTTGAAGCCCAACACCAAGGGTAAGATGAAGTGGGGTCGCAGCCTTGGTCCACACCCACAGTGCCCCATACATTAGACGGGGCCCGTGCCCTAACACACACCATTAAACGTAAGCCCTAACCCTATCACTAAACCAAACCCTTAGTAAGCCCTGAATCTAACTCCTAACAGTAACCCTAATCCCTGACCCTTACTCTTGCCTCTCACCGTAAACCTAAACCCAACCACTAAAAATAATCCTATTCTCTAACCCTAACAGTAATCCTAATCTTAATTCTAACCTAAAACCCTAACCCCTAAACCTAATCCTAGTCCCTAACACCTAACCTTAACCTAAACCGAATTCCAATTCTCAGAGTTCTTCAATTCAAAAACTTAAAAAAAAAGCCTACAATCCACCAATGCCGTGTCTGAGATGAGGGTCCGCCCCTATGTCCTGCATGACAGGCAGGCGCCAATGCCCAGGGTACTATGGAGTGGAGTCCTGGGGTCTGTAGGCTTGCTAAACTCCAGTTTGGAAGAATTGCTATAGTCATATATAAGGACGCTTACATTTACTTATAGAAAGCAACTATTGGTGTGTGATTTGTAGGCTTGCCTTACTCTAGTTTGGATGAAGAAGCTGAATCATATGTAGGAATATTAGCTTTGAGTTAGAGGAAGCATCTATGGGGGGTGCTTTTTTGGCTTGTTAAACTCTGGTTTGGAAGAAGTTTGAGAGTCTTATATAGGAACGATATCATTCATTCGGAGAAAGCAATTATAGGGAGTTGTTTTGTAGGCTTGCTAAGCTCTAGTTTGGAGGAAGGCGAGAGTCATATATAGGAACGTTTATGTTCACATAAAGCGTCTACGGGGGGACGGTTTCTAGGCTTCCTAAACTCTAGCTTGGAAAAAGAGGACAGTTATGTATAGGAACTCTCGGCGGGGGATTTGTAGCATTGCTAAAATCTTAGATTGGAAAAGTTGCGAGAGTCTTACATAGGAATGTTAACATTCACTCAATGAAAGCAACTATAAGGGGTGCTTTCCAGGCTGGCTACACTCTAATTTGGAAAAAGTGCGACAGTCATATATAGGAAGGCTTATATTCACTCAGACAAAGCAATTATGTGTAGGTGTATAGTAGGCATGCTAACTCTAGTTTGGAAAATTTCGAGAGCCATGTATAGGAAAGCTTACAGTAACTTAGAGAAAGCAACGAACAGGGGTGGAGTGTAGGCTTGCTAAACTCTAGTTTGGAGGAAGTGCCATAGTCATATATAGGAACGCTTAAATTCATTCAGAGAAAACAGCTGTCGGGGATTGGTTTGTAGACTTAACTCTAGTTTGGAAGAAGTGCGAGAGACATATATAGGAATGTTTACATTGACTCAAAGAAAGCAACTATGGAGGAGTGTTATTTTGGCATGCCAGATGCTAGTTAAGAAGAGGTACAAGACTCATATATAGGAACGCTTACATTCACACAGCGAGAGCAACTACGGAGTAGTGTCAGGTAGACATGTTAAAGTCTAGCTTGGGAGAAGTTCCAGAGTCCTATATAGGAAAGGTAACAGCCACTTTGAAAAAGCAAGTCTTGGCGGGTGGTTTGTAGGCCTGCAAAACCCTGTTTTGGTTGAAGTGTGAGAATCATATATGAGAACGCTTACATTCACTCAGAAAAAGCAATGATGGGGTTGTTTGTAGGCTTTCTAAACTGCAGTTTGGAAGAAGCACGAGAATCACATATAGGAGCACATACATTTTGACGCACTGAAAGTAACGATGGGGTGGTGTTTTATAGGCATGCTAAACTCTAGTTTGGACGAAGTTTGAGAATCACATATAAGAAAGCTTAGAGTCACTTAGAGAAAGCAAATCTCTGGGTGTGGAATGTAGGCCTGCTAAACTCTATTTTGGTTTAAGAGTGAGAGTCATATATGGGAAGGCTTACATTCCCTCAGAGAAAGCAACGACGGCGTGGTGGTTTGTAGGCATACTAAACTCTAGTTTGGAAGAAGTAGGATAATGATATATGGGAACGCTTACATTCACGTAGAGAAAGCAATTATGGGGTGGCATTTTTGTAGCCATGCTAATCTCTAGTTTGGAAGAAGTTAAGGAGTAATATATAGGAAAGGGTATAGTCATAGAAACCAACTCTCGGGGGATGTTTTGTACACCTGCAAAACTCCAGTTTGGAAGTGGGGGAGAGTCATATTGGGGACCGCGTGCATTCACTCAGAGAAATCAACGATGGGATTGTGATTTGTAGGCATAGTCAACTCTAGTTTGGAAGAAGTACGAGAATCATATATAGGAACGCTTACCTTCACGCAGAGAAAGCAACTATGGGGTGATGTTTGTATGCCTACTAAAATATAGTTTGGAGGAAGTTCGAGAGCCATATCTGGGAAGCTTACAGTCACTTAGAGAAAGCAGCTCTCGGGGGTGTTTCGTAGGCCTGCTGAACTCTATTTTCAATGAAGTGTTAGAATAATATATGGGAACTCAGTGAAAGCAACGTTGTGGTTGTGGTTCCTAGGCATACTAACCTGTAATTTGGAAGAAGCAAGAGAATCACATGTAGAACCGCTTACATTCCGGCACCGAATGCAACTATGGGGTGGTGTTTTGTAGGCTTGCAAAACTCTAGTTTGGACGAAGTTTGAGAGTCATATATAGGAAAGTTTACAGTCACGTAGAGAAAGCAACTCTCTGGGTGTGGAATGTAGAGTTATTTTGGTTGAAATAGAGTTATTTTGGTTGAAGTGTGAGAGTCATATATGGGAACGCTTACATTCACTCAGAGAAAACAACGTTTGGGTGGTGGTTTGTAGGGCATACTAAACTGTAGTTTGGAAGAAGTACGAGAGTCCTATATAGGAACACTTACATTCACGCAGAGAAAGCACTTATGGCGTCAGGTTTTGTAGGCATGCTAAACTGCAGTTTGGAAGAAGTTGGAGAACCTTATACAGGAAAGATTACCGTCACCTAGGGAAAGTAACTCTCGGGAGATTTTTTTGTACACATGCTAAACTCTAATTTGGATGAAGTGTGAGAATCAAACATGGGACTGCTTACATTCCCTCAGAGAAACAACACTGGGGTGGTTTTTGTAGGCATACTAAATAGTTTGGAAGAAGTACGAGAATGATATTTGGGAACGCTTACATTCACACAGAGAAAGCAACTACGGGGTGGTGTTTTGTAAGCATGCTATAGTTTGGAAGAAGTTCTAAACCTGAACAGTCACTTAGAGAAAGCAACTCTTGGTGGGTGATTTTTAGGTCTGCTAAATTGTATTTTGAAAGAAGTACCAGAGTCATATATACTAATGCTTACATTCATGCAAAGAAAAAACCATGGGGTGATGTTTTGTGGGCATGTTAACCTGTAGTTTGGAAGAAGTTGGAGAGTCTTATTTAGGAAAGCTTACAGTCACCTAGAGAAAGTAACTCTCCGGAGAGCCTTTCTTGGCCTGCTAAACTCTACTTTGCATCAATTGTGAGTCAAACATGGGAATGCTTTCACTCATTCAGAGAACGCAACGTTTGGGTGGTGGTTTGTAGGCATTCTAAACTGTATTTTGGAGGAAGTACGAGAGTCATGTATATGAACGCTTACATTCAGGCAGAGAAAGCAACTCTGGGGTCGTATTTTGTTGGCATGCTAAACTGTGGTTTGGAAGAAGTTCGAGAGCCTTATATAGGAAAGATTACAGTGACACAGAGAAAACAACTCTCTGTAGTTTGTTGGTAGGTCTGCTAAACTGTAATTTGGATGAAGTGTGAGAACGCTTGCATTCACTCAGAGAAAGAACTTTGTCGTGGTGGTTTGTAGGAATAACAACTGTAGTTGGAAGAAGTAGGAGAGTCATATATGAACGGTTACATTCAGGCAGAGAAAGCAACTGTGGGGTGGCGTATGTAATCATCATAATCTGTAGTTTGGAGGAAGTTCGAGAGTCATATCTGGGGAAAATTAGAGTCATTTAGAGAAAGGAACCATCGGGGGCTGGTGTGTAGGTCTGCTAAATTCTATTTTGGATAAAGAGTGAGAGTCATAGATGGGAACGCTTATGTTGACTCACAGAAATCAACGATGGGGCGCTGCATTGTTGGCATGCTAAACTGTAGTTTGGAAGAAGTTCGAGAGTCTTATATAGGAAAGTTTACAGTCACCTAGAGAAAGCAACTCACAGGAGGTGGTTTGTAGGCCGCTAAACTCTAATTTGGATGAAGTGAAACAGGCATACATGGATACGCTTCATTCACTCAGAGAAAGGTAAATTGGGGTGCCGGTTTGTAGGTATACTAACTCCAGTTTGGAAGAAGTACTAGAGTGATATATATGAACGCTTATATGGACGCAGAGAAAGCAACTATGGGGTGGTGTTTTGTAGGCCTGCTAAAATATAGTTTGGAAGAAGTTCGAAAGCAGACAGTCATTTAGAGAAAGCAACTCTTGGCGGTGGATTTTTAGGTCTGCTAAATTGTATTTTGAAAGAAGTACCAGTGTCATATATTCAAATGCTTACATTCATGCAGAGAAAGGAACTGTGGGGTGGTGTTTTCTAGGCGTGCTAAACTCTAGTTTGGACGAAGTTTGAGAATCACATATAAGAAAGCTTACAGTCCCTTAAAGCAAATCTCTGGGTGTGGAATGTAGGCGTGCTAAACTCTATTTTGGTTTCGGAGTGAGAGTCATATATGGGAAGGCTTACATTCACTCAGAGAAAGCAACGATGGTGTGGTGGTTTGTAGGCATACTGAACTCTAGTTTGGAAGAAGTAGGAGAATGATATATGGGAACGCTTACATTCATGCAGAGAAAGCAATTATGGGGTGGCTTTTTTGTAGCCATGCAAATCTCTATTTTGCAAGAAGTTAAAGAGAAATATATAGGAAAGCGTACCGTCATTTATAGAAACCAACTTTCGGGGGATGGTTTGTAGGCCTGCAAAACTCTACTTTGGAAGAAGGGGGAGAATCATATGGGGGACTGGGTACATTCACTCGGAGAAATCAACGATGGGGTTGTGGTTTGTAGGCATACTAAACTCTAGTTTGGAAGAAGGACGAGAATCATATATAGGAACGCTTACATTCATGCAGAGAAAGCAACTATGGAGTGATGTTTGTATGCCTACTAAACGATAGTTTGGAGGATGCTCGAGAGTCATATCTGGAAAGCTTACAGTCATTTAGAGAAAGCAACTCTCTGGGGGTGGTTCGTAGGCCTGCTAAACTCTATTTTCAATGAAGTGTTAGAATCATATGCAGGAACGCTTACATTCACTCAGAGAAAGAACGTTGTCGTGATGGTTTGTAGGAATAAATGCTGTAGTTCAAAAGAAGTAGGAGAGTCATATATGAACGATTACATTCACGAAGAGAAA
Organism: Eulemur rufifrons; assembly: GCF_041146395.1. NCBI lineage: Eukaryota > Metazoa > Chordata > Mammalia > Primates > Lemuridae > Eulemur > Eulemur rufifrons. The sequence continues at coordinate 919,033 of NW_027182827.1, read as the reverse complement.
GCAACTGTGGGGTGGCCTATGTAATCATCATAATCTAGTTTGGAGGAAGCTCGAGAGCCATATGTGGGAAAAATTAGAGTCACCTAGAGAATTGGAACCATCGGGTGTTGTGTAGGTCTGCTAAATTCTATTTTGGAAGAAGAGTGAGAGTCATATATGGGAACGCTTATGTTCACTCAGAGAAATCAACGATGGTGCGCTGTATTGTTGGCATGCTAAACTGTAGTTTGGAAGAAGTTCGAGAGTTTTACATAGGAAAGCTTACATTCACCTAGAGAAAGCAACTCTCAGGATGTGGTTTATAGGCCTGGTGAACTCTAATTTGGATGAAGTGAAAGAGGCATACATGGATACGCTTCATTCACTCAGTGAAAGGTAAATTTGGGTGCCGGTTTGTAGGTATACTAACTCCAGTTTGGAAGAAGTACGAGAGTCATATATATGAACGCTTATATGGATGCAGAGAAAGCAACTATGGGGTGGTGTTTTGTAGGCATGATAAAATATAATTTGGAAGAAGTTCGAAAGCTGACAGTGACAGAGAATGCAACTCTCAGCGGTTGATTTTGAGGTGTGCTAAATTGTATTTTGAAAGAAGTACCAGAGTCATATATAAAATCTGTTACATTTATGCTGAGAAAAACTATGTGGTGATGTTTTGTTGGCGTGCTGAAATGTAGTTTCGAAGAAGTTCGACAGTCTTTTATAGGAAAGCTTACTGTCCGCTAGAGGAAGCAACTTTCGAGAGATAGTTTGTAAGCCTGCTAAACTCTACCTTGCACCATTTGTGACTGTCATACATGGGAATGCTAACATTCTCTCAGAGAACTTAACTTTTGGGTGGTTGTTTGTAAGCATACTAAACTGTATTTTGGAAGAAGTAGCAGAGTCATATATGTGAGTGCTTACATTCACGCAGAGAGGGCAACTATGGGGTGGTGTTTTGTAGGCATGCAAATCTCTAGTTGCGAAGAAGTTAAGAGTAATAGGAAAGCTTACAGTCTCACAGAGAAAGCAACCCTTGGGGGCCGGTTTGTAGTTCTGCTAAATTCTATTTTGGATGAAGTGTGAATCATAAACGGGAACGCTAACATTCACTCAGAGAAAGCAGGGTTGCGATGGTGATTTTTAGTCACACTAAACTGGAGTTTGGAGGAAGTACGAGAATAAAAGAATGCTTACATTCACTCAGAAAAAGCAACGTTGGGGAGGTGGTTGGTAGGTGTACTATACTTTGGAAGAAGTACGAGCGTGATGCATAGGAACGCTTACATTCACGCAAACTATGGGGTGGCCTTTTGTTGGCATGCTAAATTATGTTCCAAAGTCATATATAGGAAAGCTTATAGTGAGAGAAAGCAACTCTCGGGCGGTGTTTTGTAGGTCAGGCAAATTGCATTTTGAAAGCAGTCCGAGATTCATATAAGGGAAGGCCTATATCCACTCAGAGAAAGCAATGTTAGGCTGGTGGTTTGTAGGCATACTAAACTGTATTTTGGAACTCGTATGTATGACTCTCACACTTGATCCAAATTAGAGTTCACCAGGCCTATAAACCACATCCTGAGAGTTGCTTTCTCTAGGTGAATGTAAGCTTTCCTATGTAAAACTCTCGAACTTCTTCCAAACTAAAGTTTAGCATGCCAACAATACACCACCGCATCGTTGCTTTCTCTGAGTGAACATAAGAATTCCCTTATATGAATCACTTTTTCCAAAATAGAATTTAGCAGACCTACAAACCAGTCCCCGATGGTTGATTTAGCTATGTGACTGTAATTTTCCCCAGATATGACTCTCAAACTTCCTCCAAAGTATAGATTAACATGCGTACATACACCACCCAACAGTTTCTTTCTCTGCGTGAATGTAACTGTTCATATATATGACTCTCCTACTTCTTCCGACCTACAGTTATTATGCCTACAAACCACCACCCAAACGTTGTGTTCTCTCCGTGAATGTAAGCGTTCCCATATTTGACTCTCACAATTGCTGCTAATTAGTGTTTAGAGGCTTGCAAAGCTGTCCCGAGTGTTGTTTTCTCTAGGTGAGTGTAAGCTATCCTATATAACGCTCTGGAACTCCTTTCAAACTGCAGTTTAGCATGCCAACAACACGTCACCCCATAGTTTCTGTCTCTGCATGAATGTAAGCGTTTGTATATATGACTCTGGTACGTCTTTCAAAATACAATTTAGCAGACCTAAAAATCACCCGCCAAGAGTTGCTTTCTCTAAGTGACTGTCAGCTTTCGAACTTCTTCCAATCTATAGTTTAGCATGCCTGCACTGCAGCACCCCGTATTTGCTTTCTCTGTGTTAATGTAAGCGTTCGTATTTATGTCTCTCGTACCTCTTCCAAAGTAGAGTTTAGTATGCTCAAAAACGGCCACCCCAATGTTGCTTTCTCTGAGTGAATGTAAGCGTTCCTGCATATGATTCTAACACTTCATTGAAAATAGAGTTTAGCAGGCCTACGAACCATCCCCAGAGAGTTGCTTTCTCTAAATGACTGTAAGCTTTCCAGATATGACTCTCGAACATCCTCCAAACTATCGTTTAGTAGGCATACAAACATCACTCCATAGTTGCTTTCTCTGCATGAATGTAAGCGTTCCTATATATGATTCTCGTCCTTCTTCCAAACTAGAGTTTAGTATGCCTACAAACCACAACCCCATCGTTGATTTCTCCGAGTGAATGTACCCAGTCCCCCATATGACTCTCCCCCTTCTTCCAAAGTAGAGTTTTGCAGGCCTACAAACCATCCCCCGAAAGTTGGTTTCTATAAATGACGGTACGCTTTCCTATATATTACTCTTTAACTTCTTGCAAAATAGAGATTTGCATGGCTACAAAAAAGCCACCCCATAATTGCTTTCTCTGCATGAATGTAAGCGTTCCCATATATCATTCTCCTACTTCTTCCAAACTAGAGTTCAGTATGCCTACAAACCACCACACCATCGTTGCTTTCTCTGAGTGAATGTAAGCCTTCCCATATATGACTCTCACTCTGAAACCAAAATAGAGTTTGGCACGCCTACATTCCACACCCAGAGATTTGCTTTAGCGACTCTAAGCTTTCTTATATGTGATTCTAAAACTTCGTCCAAACTAGAGTTTAGCATGCCTAGAAAACACCACCCCACAGTTGCTTTCTCTGCATGAATGTAAGCGTTTGTATATATGACTCTGGTACTTCTTTCAAAATACAATTTCGCACACCGAAAAATCAACCGCCGAGAGTTGCTTTCTCTAAGTGACTGTTTTCGAACTTCTTCCAAATTATATTTTAGCATGCCTACAAAACACCACCCCATAGTTGCTTTCTCTGCATCAATATAAGCGTTCATATATATGCCTCTCTCACTTCATCTAAATTAGAGTTTAGCAGGCCTACAAACAACACCCCGTGAGTTGCTTTCTCTAGGTGACTGTAAACTTTCCTATATAAGAATCTCCAACTTCTTTCAAACTACACCATGCCAACAAAACACCACACCGTGGTTGCTTTCTCTGAGTGAACATAAGCGTTCCCATATATGACTCACACTCTGTTTCCAAAATAGAATTTAGCAGATCTACAAACCAACCCAGGATGGTTCCTTTCCCTAAGTGACTGTAATTTTCCCCAGATATGACTCTCGCACTTCCTCCAAACTACAGATTAACATGCATACATCGCCACCCCACAGTTGCGTTCTCTGCGTGAATGTAACGGTTCATATATATGACTCTCCTACTTCTTCCCAACTACAGTTATTATGCCTTCAAACCATCAGGATGTTTCCTTCTCTGAGTGAATGAATGCAAGCGTTCTCACATTTCATCCAAGTTAGAGTTTAGCAGGCCTACTAATAAACTTCCGAGAGTTGTTTTCTCTGTGTCACTGTAATCTTTCCTATATAAGACTCTCGAACTTCTTCCAAACCACAGTTTAGCATGCCAACAGAATACCACCCCAGAGTTGCTTTCTCTGCCTGAATGTAAGCGTTCATATACATGACTCTCGTACTTCCTCCAAAATACAGTTTAGAATGCCTACAAACCACCACCCAAACGTTGCGTTCTCTGAATGAATGAAAGCATTCCCATGTTTGACTCTCACAATTGATGCAAAGTAGAGTTTAGCACGCCAAGAAAGGCTCTCCCGAGAGTTGCTTTCTCTAGGTGACTGTAAGCTTTCCTAAATAAGACTCTCCAACTTCTTCCAAACTACAGGTTAACATGCCCACAAAACATCACCCCATGGTTTTTTCTTTGCATGAATGTAAGCATTAGTATATATGACTCTGGTACTTCTTTCAAAATACAATTTAGCAGACCTAAAAATCACCCACCAAGAGTTGCTTTCTCTAAGTGACTGTTCAGGTTTAGAACTTCTTCCAAACTATAGCATGCTTACAAAACACCACCCCGTAGTTGCTTTCTCTGTGTGAATGTAAGCGTTCCCAAATATCATTCTCGTACTTCTTCCAAACTATTTAGTATGCCTACAAAAACCACCCCAGTGTTGTTTCTCTGAGGGAATGTAAGCGGTCCCATGTTTGACTCTCACACTTCATCCAAATTAGAGTTTAGCATGTGTACAAAAAAATCTCCCGAGAGTTGCTTTCCCTAGGTGACGGTAATCTTTCCTGTATAAGGTTCTCCAACTTCTTCCAAACTGCAGTTTAGCATGCCTACAAAACCTGACGCCATAAGTGCTTTCTCTGCGTGAATGTAAGTGTTCCTATATAGGACTCTCGTACTTCTTCCAAACTACAGTTTAGTATGCCCTACAAACCACCACCCAAACGTTGTTTTCTCTGAGTGAATGTAAGCGTTCCCATATATGACTCTCACACTTCAACCAAAATAACTCTATTTCAACCAAAATAACTCTACATTCCACACCCAGAGAGTTGCTTTCTCTACGTGACTGTAAACTTTCCTATATATGACTCTCAAACTTCGTCCAAACTAGAGTTTTGCAAGCCTACAAAACACCACCCCATAGTTGCATTCGGTGCCGGAATGTAAGCGGTTCTACATGTGATTCTCTTGCTTCTTCCAAATTACAGGTTAGTATGCCTAGGAACCACAACCACAACGTTGCTTTCACTGAGTTCCCATATATTATTCTAACACTTCATTGAAAATAGAGTTTAGCAGGCCTACGAAACACCCCCGAGAGTTGCTTTCTCTAAGTGACTGTAAGCTTCCCAGATATGGCTCTCGAACTTCCTCCAAACTATATTTTAGTAGGCATACAAACATCACTCCATAGTTGCTTTCTCTGCGTGAAGGTAAGCGTTCCTATATACGATTCTCGTACTTCTTCCAAACTAGAGTTGACTATGCCTACAAATCACAATCCCATCGTTGATTTCTCTGAGTGAATGCACGCGGTCCCCAATATGACTCTCCCCCACTTCCAAACTGGAGTTTTGCAGGTGTACAAAACATCCCCCGAGAGTTGGTTTCTATGACTATACCCTTTCCTATATATTACTCCTTAACTTCTTCCAAACTAGAGATTAGCATGGCTACAAAAACGCCACCCCATAATTGCTTTCTCTACGTGAATGTAAGCGTTCCCATATATCATTCTCCTACTTCTTCCAAACTAGAGTTTAGTATGCCTACAAACCACCACGCCGTCTTAAACCAAAATAGAGTTTAGCAGGCCTACATTCCACACCCAGAGATTTGCTTTCTCTAAGTGACTCTAAGCTTTCTTATATGTGATTCTCAAACTTCGTCCAAACTAGAGTTTAGCATGCCTATAAGACACCACCCCATAGTTACTTTCAGTGCGTCAAAATGTATGTGTTCCTATATGTGATTCTCGTGCTTCTTCCAAACTGCAGTTTAGGAAGCCTACAAACAACCCCATCGTTGCTTTCTCTGAGTGAATGTAAGCGTTCTCATATATGACTCTCACACTTCAACCAAAACAGGGTTTTGCAGGCCTAGAAATCACCCGCCAAGACTTGCTTTTTCAAAGTGGCTGTTACCTTTCCTATATAGGACTCTGGAACTTCTCCCAAGCTAGACTTTAACATGTCTACCTGACACTACTCCGTAGTTGCTCTCGCTGTGTGAATTTAAGCGTTCCTATATATGAGTCTTGTACTTCTTCCTAACTAGCATCTGGCATGCCAAAATAACACTCCCCCATAGTTGCTTTCTTTGAGTCAATGTAAACATTCCTATATATGTCTCTCGCACTTCTTCCAAACTAGAGTTGAATAAGTCTACAAACCAATCCCCGACAGCTGTTTTCTCTGAACGAATTTAAGCGTTCCTTATATATGACTATGGCACTTCCTCCAAACTAGAGTTTAGCAAGCCTACACTCCACCCCTGTTCGTTGCTTTCTCTAAGTTACTGTAAGCTTTCCTATACATGGCTCTCGAAATTTTCCAAACTAGAGTTAGCATGCCTACTATACACCTACACATAATTGCTTTGTCTGAGTGAATATAAGCCTTCCTATACATGACTGTCGCACTTTTTCCAAATTAGAGTGTAGCCAGCCTGGAAAGCACCCCTTACAGTTGCTTTCATTGAGTGAATGTTAACATTCCTATGTATGACTCTCGCAACTTTTCCAATCTAAGATTTTAGCAATGCTACAAATCCCCCGCCGAGAGTTCCTATACATAACTGTCCTCTTTTTCCAAGCTAGAGTTTAGGAAGCCTAGAAACCGTCCCCCCGTAGACGCTTTATGTGAACGTAAGCGTTCCTATATATGACTCTCGCCTTCCTCCAAACTAGAGCTTAGCAAGCCTACAAACCAACTCCCTATAATTGCTTTCTCTGAATGAATGATATCGTTCCTATATAAGACTCTCGAACTTCTTCCAAACCAGAGTTTAACAAGCCAAAAAAGCACCCCCCATAGATGCTTCCTCTAACTCAAAGCTAATATTCCTATATATGATTCAGCTTCTTCATCCAAACTAGAGTAAGGCAAGCCTACAAATCACACACCAATAGTTGCTTTCTATAAGTAAATGTAAGCATCCCTATATATGACTATAGCAATTCTTCCAAACTGGAGTTTAGCAAGCCTACAGACCCCAGGACTCCACTCCATAGTACCCTGGGCATTGGCACCTGCCTGTCATGCAGGACATAGGGGCGGACGCTCAACTCAGACACTGCATTGGTGGATTGTAGGCTTTTTTAAGTTTTTGAATTGCAAAAGTCTGAGAATTGGAATTCGGCTTAGGGTAAGGTTAGGTGTTAGGGACTAGGATTAGGTTTAGGGGTTAGGGTTTTAGGTTAGAATAAGGGTTAGGATTACTGTTAGGGTTAGAGATTAGGATTATGTTTAGTGGTTGGGTTTAGGTTTAGGATGAGAGGCAAGAGTAAGGGTCAGGGATTAGGGTTACTGTTAGGAGTTAGATTCAGGGCTTACAAAGGGTTTGGTTTAGTGATAGGGTTCGGGCTTACGTTTAACGGTGTGTGTTAGGGCACGGGTCCTGTCTAACGTACGGGGCACTGTGGGTGTGGAGCAAGGCTGCGTCCCCAGTTCATCGTACCCTGGGTGTTGGGCATCAACTGTCACGCAGGACAAAGGCAGAGGCTCATCTCACGCATGGTTAGGATTAAGGTTTAAGGTTAGGGTCAGGGTTGAGGGTTAGGGTGAGGGTTAACAGAATCAGGGTAAGGGGGTTAGGGATAGGGTTAGTGTTAAGGGTTACGGGTAGGTTTAGGGTTCAGGGTTAGAGTTAGCATTAGGGCTTAAGGTTAGGATTAGGCGGTAGGTTAGATTTAGGGTTAGATCTAGGCGTTAGGGTAAGGGCTAGCGTTAGGGTTAAGAGATAGGTTAGGTTGAATGCTTAGGATTAGGATTAGGGTTTGGGGTTAAAGTAAGTGTTAGGGGTTAGGTTTAAGGATCAAAGGTTAGGGTTATTTTTAGCTGTAGTGTTAGGGTTAGGGATAAGGGATCCCATTAGCATTAAGTGTCTTCCTTACTGTAGGGTTAAGGGTTAGGCTTAGAGTTAAAGGTTAAGGTTAGGGTCAGTGTTAAGATTTAGGGTGAGGGTTAACGGTTAGGGTAAAGGTTAAGCGTTAGGGTTAGGGATTAGTGATTAAGGTCTTTGGTTAGTGTTAGGGTTAGCGGTTAGGAGTTAGTGTTTTATGAAGGGGTATGGTTAGAATTAGGATTGGGGTTAGAGTTAGGGTGAGGTATAGGGGTTAGGTTTAGGGGTTAGTTTTAGGGTAAAAGGATAGGATTAGGGTTACGGGTTGGGCTTAGGTTTAGGGTTAAAGTTTACTGCTAGGGTTAGGGATAGGGTTCAGGCTTAGCTTTAGGGGTTCTGGTTAGGGTTAGGTGTTAGGTTAGTGTCAGGGTTAGGTCTAGTCGTGAGGGTAAGGTTTAGGGTTAGCTTTAAGAGCTAGGGTTAGGTTTAATGGTTAGGATTAGGATTAGGGTTAAGGGTTAGGGCAAGGCTTAGGGGTTAGGGTGAAGGGTTAGGGTCAAGGGTTAGGGTTTTTGTTAGGCATAGCGTTGGGGTTAGAAGTAAGGGTTACTGTCAGTGTTAGGGTTGTAGGTAGGGTTACGGTTAGGGTTAGCGGTTTAGAATTAGGGTTAGGGATTAGGTGTCACAGTGATGACTAGGAGATAGGGTTAGAATTATGGGATAGGGGTTGTTCTCAGGAAATGGGTTATGCATTAACGTTAGGATAAGAGGTTAAAGTTAGGCGCACGGTGAGGTTTACGTGTTAAGGGGAGAAATAGGAACAGGGTTGGGTGTTATGTTCAGGGTTAGGGTTATCTGTTAAAGGTATTGTTTATGCTTAGCGCACGAGCCCTGTCTGCATTAGGCGGGCGGGGGGAGTTTAGGGGGCTGGGATTGTACCCGGGAACCCACTCTATCATACTCTGGGTATAGGCCGATGGGTTGCATGCAGGACACAGTGGTAGAGCCTCCTTTCACGCATGGAATGGGAGGATTGCAGGCTTTCTAAACTCTAAGAAAGCAAGAAGTCTGAGAATTAGATTTAGGGTTAGGATTCTGGTTAGGGTTAAGGATGAAGTTTAGTGTTAGGGTGAGGGCTTAGGGTTAGGGAATAGGGTTAGGGTTAAAGGTTACTCTTAGTTTTAACGGTTACACTTTGGTTTAGGGTTGAGGTTTACGGTTAGGGTTAAGATGAGGGGTTAGGGTTTGGTACAGGGTTAGGGTTAAGTGTTAGGTTTAGGGTTGAAGATAAGGATTAGGGTTAGGATTAAAGGTTAGCGTGAGAGTTAACGCTTAGGGTTAAGGTTAAGAGTTAGGGTTGAGGGGTAGGGTTAGGGTTAGTTTTAGGGTTAGAGTTATGTGCTATGGTTTGTGTTAGAGGTTAGGGTTAGGTTTACTGGTCACGGTTAGAGTTACGTTTACGGGGTAGCATTAGGGTTAGGGTTAGGGTAAAGGGATAGGATTAGGGTTAGGTGTTGGGCTTAGGGTTAGGGTTTAGTGTTAAGGTTATCATTAAGGATTAGGGTTAGGGTCAGGGTTAAATGCTTGGGTGCAGGTAATGGTTAGGGTCAGGGTTTAGGTTCACGGATAGGGTTAGTGTTGAGGGTTACGGGTAGGTTTAGGGTTCAGGGTTAGTGTTAGCATTAGGGCTTAAGGTTAGCATTAGGTGGTAGGTTAGATTTAGGGTTAGATCTAGGCGTTAGGGTAAGGGCTAGCGTTAGGGTTAAGAGATAGGGTTAGGTTTAATGCTTAGGATTAGGGTTAGGGTTTGGGGTTAAAGTAAGTGTTAGGGGTTAGGTTTAAGGATCCAAGGTTAGGGTTATTTTTAGCTGTAGTGTTAGGGTTAGGGATAAGGGATCCCATTAGCATTAAGGGTCTTCCTTACTGTAGGGTTAAGGGTTAGGCTTAGAGTTAAAGGTTAAGGTTAGGGTCAGTGTTAAGATTTAGGGTGAGGGTTAACGGTTAGGGTAAAAGTTAAGCATTAGGGTTAGGGATTAGTGATTAGGGTTTTTGGTTTGTGTTAGGGTTAGCGGTTAGGAGTTAGTGTTTTATGAAGAGGTATGGTTAGAATTAGGATTGGGGTTAGAGTTAGGGTGAGGTATAGGGGTTAGGTTTAGGGGTTAGTTTTAGGGTAAAAGGATAGGATTAGGGTTACGGGTTGGGCTTAGGTTTAGGGTTAAAGTTTACTGCTAGGGTTAGGGATAGGGTTCAGGGTTAGCTTTAGGGGTTCTGGTTAGCGTTAGGTGTTAGGTTAGTGTCAGGGTTAGGTCTAGTCGTGAGGGTAAGGTTTAGGGTTAGCTTTAAGAGCTAGGGTTAGGTTTAATGGTTAGGATTAGGATTAGGGTTAAGGGTTAGGGTAAGGCTTAGGGGTTAGGGTGAAGGGTTAGGGTGAAGGGTTAGGGTTTTTGTTAGGCATAGCGTTGGGGTTAGAAGTAAGGGTTACTGTCAGTGTTAGGGTTGTAGGTAGGGTTACGGTTAGGGTTAGCGGTTTAGAATTAGGGTTAGGGATTAGGTGTCACAGTGATGACTAGGAGATAGGGTTAGAATTATGGGATAGGGGTAGTTCTCAGGAAATGGGTTATGCATTAACGTTAGGATAAGAGGTTAAAGTTAGGCGCACGGTGAGGTTTACGTGTTAAGGGGAGAAATAGGAACAGGGTTGGGTGTTATGTTCAGGGTTAGGGTTATCTGTTAAAGGTATTGTTTATGCTTAGCGCACAGGCCCTGTCTGCATTAGGCGGGTGGGGGGAGTTTAGGGGGCTGGGATTGTACCCGGGAACCCACTCTATCATACTCTGGGTATGGTCCCGTGGGTTTCATGCAGGACACAGTGGTAGAGCCTCCTTTCACGCATGGCATGGGAGGATTGGAGGCTTTCTAAACTCTAAGAAAGCAAGAAGTCTGAGAATTAGATTTAGGGTTAGGATTCTGGTTAGGGTTAAGGATGAAGTTTAGTGTTAGGGTGAGGGCTTAGGGTTAGGGAATAGGGTTAGGGTTAAAGGTTACTCTTAGTTTTAACGGTTACACTTTGGTTTAGGGTTGAGGTTTACGGTTAGGGTTAAGATGAGGGTTTAGGGTTTGGTACAGGGTTAGGGTTAAGTGTTAGGTTTAGGGTTGAAGATAAGGATTAGGGTTAGGATTAAAGGTTAGCGTGAGAGTTAACGCTTAGTGTTAAGGTTAAGAGTTAGGGTTGAGGGGTAGGGTTAGGGTTAGTTTTAGGGTTAGAGTTATGTGCTATGGTTTGTGTTAGAGGTTAGGGTTAGGTTTACTGGTCACGGTTAGAGTTACGTTTACGGGGTAGCATTAGGGTTAGGGTTAGGGTAAAGGGATAGGATTAGGGTTAGGTGTTGGGCTTAGGGTTAGGGTTTAGTGTTAAGGTTATCAATAAGGATTAGGGTTAGGGTCAGGGTTAAATGCTTGGGTGCAGGTAATGGTTAGGGTCAGGGTTTAGGTTCACGGATAGGGTTAGTGTTGAGGGTTACGGGTAGGTTTAGGGTTCAGGGTTAGTGTTAGCATTAGGGCTTAAGGTTAGCATTAGGTGGTAGGTTAGATTTAGGGTTAGATCTAGGCGTTAGGGTAAGGGCTAGCGTTAGGGTTAAGAGATAGGGTTAGGTTTAATGCTTAGGATTAGGGTTAGGGTTTGGGGTTAAAGTAAGTGTTAGGGGTTAGGTTTAAGGATCCAAGGTTAGGGTTATTTTTAGCTGTAGTGTTAGGGTTAGGGATAAGGGATCCCATTAGCATTAAGGGTCTTCCTTACTGTAGGGTTAAGGGTTAGGCTTAGAGTTAAAGGTTAAGGTTAGGGTCAGGGTTAAGATTTAGTGTGAGGGTTAACGGTTAGGGTAAAGGTTAAGCGTTAGGGTTAGGGATTAGTGATTAGGGTTTTTGGTTTGTGTTAGGGTTAGCGGTTAGGAGTTAGTGTTTTATGAAGAGGTATGGTTAGAATTAGGATTGGGGTTAGAGTTAGGGTGAGGTATAGGGGTTAGGTTTAGGGGTTAGTTTTAGGGTAAAAGGATAGGATTAGGGTTACGGGTTGGGCTTAGGTTTAGGGTTAAAGTTTACTGCTAGGGTTAGGGATAGGGTTCAGGGTTAGCTTTAGGGGTTCTGGTTAGCGTTAGGTGTTAGGTTAGTGTCAGGGTTAGGTCTAGTCGTGAGGGTAAGGTTTAGGGTTAGCTTTAAGAGCTAGGGTTAGGTTTAATGGTTAGGATTAGGATTAGGGTTAAGGGTTAGGGTAAGGCTTAGGGGTTAGGGTGAAGGGTTAGGGTGAAGGGTTAGGGTTTTTGTTAGGCATAGCGTTGGGGTTAGAAGTAAGGGTTACTGTCAGTGTTAGGGTTGTAGGTAGGGTTACGGTTAGGGTTAGCGGTTTAGAATTAGGGTTAGGGATTAGGTGTCACAGTGATGACTAGGAGATAGGGTTAGAATTATGGGATAGGGGTTGTTCTCAGGAAATGGGTTATGCATTAACGTTAGGATAAGAGGTTAAAGTTAGGCGCACGGTGAGGTTTACGTGTTAAGGGGAGAAATAGGAACAGGGTTGGGTGTTATGTTCAGGGTTAGGGTTATCTGTTAAAGGTATTGTTTATGCTTAGCGCACAGGCCCTGTCTGCATTAGGCGGGCGGGGGGAGTTTAGGGGGCTGGGATTGTACCCGGGAACCCACTCTATCATACTCTGGGTATGGGCCCGTGGGTTTCATGCAGGACACAGTGGTAGAGCCTCCTTTCACGCATGGCATGGGAGGATTGCAGGCTTTCTAAACTCTAAGAAAGCAAGAAGTCTGAGAATTAGATTTAGGGTTAGGATTCTGGTTAGGGTTAAGGATGAAGTTTAGTGTTAGGGTGAGGGCTTAGGGTTAGGGAATAGGGTTAGGGTTAAAGGTTACTCTTTGTTTTAACGGTTACACTTTGGTTTAGGGTTGAGGTTTACGGTTAGGGTTAAGATGAGGGGTTAGGGTTTGGTACAGGGTTAGGGTTAAGTGTTAGGTTTAGGGTTGAAGATTAGCATTAGGGTTAGGATTAAAGTTTACCGTGAGAGTTAACGCTTAGGGTTAAGGTTAAGTGTTAGGGTTTAGGTTTAAGATTAGGGTTATTTTTAGGGTTAGAGTTATGTGCTATGGTTTGTGTTAGAGGTTAGGGTTAGGTTTACTGGTCACGGTTAGGGTTACGTTTAGGGGTTAGCATTAGGGTTAGGGTTAGGGTTAGGTTTAAGGGATAGGATTAGGGTTAAGTGTTGGGCTTGGGGTTAGGGTTTAGTGTTAGGGTTAGCATTAAGGATTAGGGTTAGGGCAAGGGTTAAATGCTTGGATGTGGGTAATGGTTAGGGTCAGGGTTAAGGTTCACGGATAGGGTTAGTGTTAAGGGTTACGGGTAGGTTTAGGGTTCAGGGTTAGTGTTAGCATTAGGGCTTAAGGTTAGGATTAGGCGGTAGGTTAGATTTAGGGTTAGATCTAGGCATTAGGGTAAGGGCTAGCGTTAGGGTTAAGAGATAGGGTTAGGTTTAATTCTTAGGATGAGGGTTAGGGTTTGGGGTTAAAGTAAGTGTTAGGGGTTAGGTTTAAGGATCCAAGGTTAGGGTTATTTTTAGCTGTAGTGTTAGGGTTAGGGATAAGGGATCCCATTAGCATTAAGGGTCTTCCTTACTGTAGGCTTAAGGGTTAGGCTAAGAGTTAAAGGTTAAGGTTAGGGTCAGTGTTAAGATTTAGGGTGAGGGTTAACAGTTAGGGTAAAGGTTAAGCGTTAGGGTTAGGGATTAGTGATTAGGGTTTTGGTTAGTGTTAGGGTTAGCGGTTAGGAGTTAATGTTTTATGAAGGGGTATGGTTAGAATTAGGATTGGGGTTAGAGTTAGGGTGAGGTATAGGGGTTAGTTTTAGGGGTAAGTTTTAGGGTAAAAGGATAGGATTAGGGTTACGGGTTGGGCTTAGGTTTAGGGTTAAAGTTTACTGCTGGGGTTAGGGATAGGTTTCAGGGTTAGCTTTAGGGGTTCTGGTTAGGGCTAAACGCTGAACACCTGCAAATAATTTTCAACGTAGTGGTTAATTGAAAAGCTCTGCGACATACTTCTTGGAACAAGCCAGTTACCTGTTCCCACGAAAAGAGGAGTATATAGAACCATGGTGGATTTCCAGCTGATCAAGTAAAGGATTATTAAAGGAACGGGATGACCATGGGGATCATCGTTAATTCTCTGAAACAGAATCCGCCCTTTTCACCTGCCAAACACATGCCCACTTCTCCTCTCTGGGGATAATAAAAACTAACCAGCGAACTGACAGAGGGCCTCACCCCCACATCCACATCGACCACACACACAAAAAAAAACCGTACCCTCCAGCTACTACTTATAATGCTAACTTGCAAAATTTCCCTGCATTTTAAAACAATGGAAAAATGGTGGTGGGATCATACTTAGAAGAATGGCTTCTTGTCTGTCTCCACTAACAAAAATAGGCAACACAAAGTCAGCTACTCCTCAGCATAGTTATGTCCGTCGCAGCCTTCTTCGGTTTCAGGAGGGACATACAAAGGTTATCAAAATTATGGTGAAACGCTGAACACCTGCAAATAATTTTCAACGTACTGGTTAATTTGAAAACTCTCCAGCATACTTCTTGGAACAAGCCAGGTACCTGTGCCCACGCATAGAGGAGTATGTAGAAACATGGTGGAATCCCAGCTGATGAAGCCAAGGATTCTTAAAGGAATGAGATGACCATGCGGATCCTGTTTAATTCTCTGAAACAGAATCCGCACTTTTCACCTGCGAAACACATGCCCACTACTCTTCTCTGGGGATAATAAAAACAAACCAGCGATCTGACAGAGGGCCTGAACACCCATCCTGACCGACCCCACAAAACAAAAAAGTACCCTCCAGCTACTAATTATAATGCCAATTTGCCAAATTTCCCGGCATTTTTAAACAATGGAGAAATGATGGTGGGATGATACTTAGAAGAATGGCTTCTTGTCAGTCTCCACTGACAAAAATAGGCAACACCAAGTCAGCTACGCCTCAGCATAGTTATGTCCGTAGCAGCCATATTTGGTTTCAGTAGGCACATACACACGCTATCACAATTATGGTGAAACGCTGAAAACCTGCAAAGGATTGTCAACATACTGGTTAATTGAAAAGCTCTGAGGCATACTTCCTGGAACTAGCCAGTTTCCTGTGCCCACGCATAGACAAGTATATAGAAACATGGTGGATTCCCAGCTCATGAAGCAAAGGATTCTTAAAGGAACGGGATTACCATGCGGATCCTGTTTAATTCTCTGAAACAGATCCGCAGTTTTCACCTGCCATACTAATACCCACTTCTCCTCTCTGGGGATAATAAAAATAAACCAGCGAACTGACAGAGGGCCTGACCAACACATCCACACCGACCCCACAGGAAAAAAAAAAAAAAAACACCGTAGCCTCCAGCTACTAATTATAATGCTAACTTGCAAAACTTTCCTGCATTTTTAAACAATGGAAAAATGATGGTGAGATGATACTTAGAAGAATGGATTCTTGTCAGTCTCCACTAACAAAAATAGGCAAAACCAAGTCAGCTACGCCTCAGCATAGTTATGTCCGTCGCAGCCTTCTGGGTTTCAGGAGGCACAAACACACGTTATCACAATTATGGTGAAACGCTGAACACCTGCAAATAATTTTCAACGTACTGGTTAATTGAAAAGCTCTGCGGCATACTTCTTGGAACAAGGCAGTTACCTGTTCCCACGCAAAGAGGAGTATATAGAACCATGGTGGATTTCCAGCTGATGAAGTAAAGGATTATTAAAGGAACGGGATGACCATGGGGATCATCCTTAATTCTGTGAAACAGAATCCGCCATTTTCACCTGCCAAACACATGCCCACTTCTCCTCTCTGGGGATAACATAAACTAACCAGCGAACTGACAGAGGGCCTGACCCCCCGCCATCCACATAGACCACACACACAAAAGAAAACCGTACCCTCCAGCTACTAATTATAATGCTAACTTGCAAAATTTCCCTGCATTTTAAAACAATGGAAAAATGGTGGTGGGATGATACTTAGAAGAATGGCTTCTTGTCAGTCTCCACTAACAAAAATAGGCAACACCAAGTCAGCTACTCCTCAGCATAGTTATGTCCGTCACAGCCTTCTTCGGTTTCAGGAGGCACAAACAAACGTTATCACAATTATGGTGAAACGCTGAACACCTGCAAATAATTTTCCACGTACTGGTTAATTGAAAAGCTCTGCGGCATACTTCTTGAAACAAGCCAGTTACCTGTTCCCACGCAAAGAGGAGTATATAGAACCATGGTGGATTTCCAGCTGATGAAGTAAAGGATTATTAAAGGAACGGGATGACCATGGGGATCATCGTTAATTCTCTCAAACAGAATCCGCCCTTTTCACCTGCCAAACACATGCCCACTTCTCCTCTCTGGGGATAATAAAAACTAACCAGCGAACTGACAGAGGGCCTGACCCCCCCATCCACATCGACCACACACAAAAAAAAAACCGTAGCCTCCAGCTACTAATTATAATGCTAACTTGCAAAATTTCCCTGCATTTTAAAACAATGGAAAAATGGTGGTGGGATCATACTTAGAAGAATGGCTTCTTCTATGTCTCCACTAACAAAAATAGGCAACACCAAGTCAGCTACTCCTCAGCATAGTTATGTCCGTCGCAGCCTTCTTGGGTTTCAGGAGGGACATACAAACGTTACCAAAATTATGGTGAAACGCTGAACACCTGCAAATAATTTTCAACGTACTGGTTAATTTGAAGACTCTCCAGCATACTTCTTGGAACAAGCCAGGTACCTGTGCCCACGCATAGAGGAGTATATAGAAACATGGTGGAATCCCAGCTGATGAAGCAAAGGATTCTTAAAGGAATGAGATGACCATGCGGATCCTGTTTAATTCTCTGAAACAGAATCCGCACTTTTCACCTGCCAAACACATGCCCACTACTCTTCTCTAGGGATAATAAAAACAAACCAGCGATCTGACAGAGGGCCTGAACACTCGTCCTGACCGACCCCACAAAACAAAAAAGTACCCTCCAGCTACTAAATATAATGCCAATTTGCAAAATTTCCCTGCATTTTTAAACAATGGAGAAATGATGGTGGGATGATACTTAGAAGAATGGCTTCTTGTCAGTCTCCACTGACAAAAATAGGCAACACCAAGTCAGCTACGCCTCAGCATAGTTACGTCCGTCGCAGCCTTCTTGGGTTTCAGGAGGCACAAACAAACGTTATCACAATTATGGTGAAATGCTGAACACCTGCAAATAATTTTCAACGTACTGGTTAATTGAAAAGCTCTGAGGCATACTTCTTGGAACAAGCCAGTTACCTGTTCCCACGCAAAGAGGAGTATATAGAACCATGGTGGATTTCCAACTGATGAAGTAAAGGATTATTAAAAACGGGATGACCATGGGGATCATGATTAATGCTCTGAAACAGAATCCGCCCTTTTCACCTGCCAAACACATGCCCACTTCTCCTCTCTGGGGATAATAAAAACCAACCGGGGAACTGACAGAGGGCCTGACCAACACATCCACACCGACCCCACAGGAAAAAAAAAAAAAAACACCGTAGCCTCCAGCTACTAATTATAATGCTAACTTGCAAAATTTTCCTGCATTTTTAAACAATGGAAAAATGATGGTGAGATGATACTTACAAGAATGGATTCTTGTCAGTCTCCACTAACAAAAATAATCAAAACCAAGTCAGCTACGCCTCAGCATAGTTATGTCCGTCGCAGCCTTCTTGGGTTTCAGGAGGCACAAACAAAAGTTATCACAATTATGGTGAAACGCTGAACACCTGCAAATAATTTTCAACGTACTGGTTAATTGAAAATCTCTGCGGCATACTTCTTGGAACAAGCCAGTTACCTGTTCCCACGCAAAGAGGAGTATATAGAACGATGGTGGATTTCCAGCTGATGAAGTAAAGGATTATTAAACGAACGGGATGACCATGGGGATCATCGTTAATTCTCTGAAACAGAATCCGCCCTTTTCACCTGCCAAACACATGCCCACTTCTCCTCTCTGGGGATAATAAAAACTAACCAGCGAACTGACAGAGGGCCTGACCCCCCCCATCCACATCGACCACACACAAAAAAAAACCATACCCTCCAGCTACTAATTATAATGCTAACTTGCAAAATTTCCCTGCCTTTTAAAACAACGGAAAAATGGTGGTGGGATCATACTTAGAAGAATGGCTTCTTGTCTGTCTCCACTAACAAAAATAGGCAACACCAAGTCAGCTACTCCTCAGCATAGTTATGTCCGTCGCAGTCTTCTTGGGTTTCAGGAGGGACATACAAACGTTATCAAAATTATGGTGAAACGCTGAAAACCTGCAAATAAGTTTCAACGTACTGGTTAATTTGAAAACTCTCCAGCATACTTCTTGGAACAAGCCAGGTACCTGTGCCCACGCATAGAGGAGTATATAGAAACATGGTGGAATCCCAGCTGATGAAGCAAAGGATTCTTAAAAGGAATGAGATGACCATGCGGATCCTGTTTAATTCTCTGAAACAGAATCCGCACTTTTCACTTGCCAAACACATGCCCACTACTCTTCTCTGGGGATAATAAAAACAATCCAGCGATCTGACAGAGGGCGTGAACACCCATCCTGACCGACGCCACAGAACAAAAAAGTACCCTCCAGCTACTAATTATAATGCCAATTTGCAAAATTTCCCTGCATTTTTAAACAATGGAGAAATGATGGTGGGATGACACTTAGAAGAATGGCTACTTGTCAGTCTCCAGACACAAAAATAGGCAACACCAAGTCAGCTACGCCTCAACATAGTTATGTCCGTAGGAGCCATATTTGGTTTCAGTAGGCACATACACACGTTATCACAATTATGGTGAAACGCTGAACACCTGCAAATAATTTTCAACGTACTGGCTAATTTGAAAACTCTCCAGCATACTTCTTGGAACAAGCCAGGTACCTGTGCCCACGCATAGAGGAGTATATAGAAACATGGTGGAATCCCAGCTGATGAAGCAAAGGATTCTTAAAGGAATCAGATGACCATGCGGATCCTGTTTAATTCTCTGAAACAGAATCCGCACTTTTCACCTGCCAAACACATGCCCACTACTCTTCGCTGGGGATAATAAAAACAAACCAGCGATCTGACAGAGGGCATGAACACCCATCCTGACCAACCCCACAAAACAAAAAAGTATCCTCCAGCTACTAATTATAATGCCAATTTGCAAAATTTCCCTGCATTTTTAAACAATGGAGAAATGATGGTGGGATGATACTTAGAAGAATGGATTCTTGTCAGTCTCCACTGACAAAAATAGGCAACACCAAGTCAGCTACGCCTCAGCATAGTTATGTCCGTAGCAGCCATATTTGGTTTCAGTAGGCACATACACACGTTATCACAATTATGGTGAAACGCTGAAAACCTACAAACGATTTTCAACATACTGGTTAATTGAAAAGCTCTGAGGCATACTTCTTGGAACTAGCCAGTTTCCTGTGTCCAAGCATAGAGAAGTATATAGAACCATGGTGGATTCCCAGCTCATGAAGCAAAGGATTCTTAAAGGAACGGGATTACCATGCGGATCCTGTTTAATTCTCTGAAACAGATCCGCAGTTTTCACCTGGCATACTAACACCCACTTCTCCTCTCTGGGGATAATAAAAACAAACCAGCGAACTGACAGAGGGCCTGACCAACACATCCACACCGACCGCACAGGAAAAAACAAAACAAAACACCGTAGCCTCCAGCTACTAATTATAATGCTAACTTGCAAAATTTTCCTGCATTTTTAAACAATGGAAAAATGATGGTGAGATGACACTTAGAAGAATGGCTTCTTGTCAGTCTCCACTAACAAAAATAGGCAACACCAAGTCAGCTACACCTCAGCATAGTTATGTCCGTCGCAGCGTTCTTGGGTTTCAGGAGGCACAAACAAACGTTATCACAATTATGGTGAAACGCTGAACACCTGGAAATAATTTTCAACGTAGTGGTTAATTGAAAAGCTCTGCGGCATACTTCTTGGAACAAGCCAGTTACCTGTTCCCACGCAAAGAGGAGTATAGAGAACCATGGTGGATTTCCAGCTGATGAAGTAAAGGATTATTAAAGGAACGGGATGACCATGGGGATCATCGTTAATTCTCTGAAACTGAATCCGCCCTTTTCACCTGCCAAACACATGCCCACTTCTCCTCTCTGGGGATAATAAAAACTAACCAGCGAACTGACAGAGGGCCTGACCCCCCCATCCACATCGACCACACACAAAAAAAAAACCGTACCCTCCAGCTACTAATTATAATGCTAACTTGCAAAATTTCCCTGCATTTTTAAACAATGGAGAAATGATGGTGGGATGATACTTAGAAGAATGGCTTCTTGTCAGTCTCCACTGACAAAAATAGGCAACACCAAGTCAGCTACGCCTCAGCATAGTTATGTCCGTAGCAGCCATATTTGGTTTCAGTAGGCACATACACACGTTATCACAATTATGGTGAAACGCTGAAAACCTGCAAAGGATTGTCAACATACTGGTTAATTGAAAAGCTCTGAGGCATACTTCTTGGAACTGGCCAGTTTCCTGTGCCCACGCATAGACAAGTATATAGAACCATGGTGGATTCCCAGCTCATGAAGCAAAGGATTCTTAAAGGAACGGGATTACCATGCGGATCCTGTTTAATTCTCTGAAACAGATCCGCAGTTTTCACCTGCCATACTAATAACCACTTCTCCTCTCTGGGGATAATAAAAACAAACCGGGGAACTGACAGAGGGCCTGACCAACACATCCACACCGACCCCTCAGGAAAAAAAAAAAAAACACCGTAGCCTCCAGCTACTAATTATAATGCTAACTTGCAAAATTTTCCTGCATTTTTAAACAATGGAAAAATGATGGTGAGATGATACTTACAAGAATGGATTCTTGTCAGTCTCCACTAACAAAAATAGGTAAAACCAAGTCAGCTATTCCTCAGCATAGTTATGTCTGTCGCAGCCTTCTTGGGTTTCAGGAGGCACAAACAAACGTTATCACAATTATGGTGAAACGCTGAACACCTGCAAATAATTTTCAACGTAGTGGTTAATTGAAAAGCTCTGCGGCATACTTCTTGGAACAAGGCAGTTACCTGTTCCCACGCAAAGAGGAGTATAGAGAACCATGGTGGATTTCCAGCTGATGAAGTAAAGGATTATTAAAGGACCGGGATGACCATGGGGATCATCGTTAATTCTCTGAAACAGAATCCGCCCTTTTCACCTGCCAAACACATGCCCACTTCTCCTCTCTGGGGAATAATAAAAACTAACCAGCGAACTGACAGAGGGCCTGACCCCCACCATCCACATCGACCACACACACAAAAAAAAACCGTACCCTCCAGCTACTAATTATAATGCTAACTTGCAAAATTTCCCTGCATTTTAAAACAATGGAAAAATGGTGGTGGGATCATACTTAGAAGAATGGCTTCTTGTCTGTCTCCACTAAGAAAAATAGGCAAAACCAAGTCAGCTACTCCTCAGCATAGTTATGTCCGTCGCAGCCTTCTTGGGTTTCAGGAGGGACATACAAACGTTATCAAAATTATGGTGAAACGCTGAAAACCTGCAAATAATTTTCAACGTACTGGTTAATTTGAAAACTCTCCAGCATAATTCTTGGAACAAGCCAGGTACCTGTGCCCACGCATAGAGGAGTATATAGAAACATGGTGGAATCCCAGCTGATGAAGCAAAGGATTCTTAAAGGAATGAGATGACCATGCGGATCCTGTTTAATTCTCTGAAACAGAATCCGCACTTTTCACCTGCCAAACACATGCCCACTACTCTTCTCTGGGGATAATAAAAACAAACCAGCGATCTGACAGAGGGCCTGAACACCCATCCTGACCGACCCCACAAAACAAAAAAGTACCCTCCAGCTACTAATTATAATGCCAATTTGCAAAATTTCCCTGCATTTTTAAACAATGGAGAAATGATGGTGGGATGATACTTAGAAGAATGGCTTCTTGTCAGTCTCCACTGACAAAAATAGGCAACACCAAGTCAGCTACGCCTCAGCATAGTTATGTCCGTAGCAGCCATATTTGGTTTCAGTAGGCACATACACACGTTATCACAATTATGGTGAAACGCTGAAAACCTGCAAAGGATTGTCAACATACTGGTTAATTGAAAAGCTCTGAGGCATACTTCTTGGAACTAGCCAGTTTCCTGTGCCCACGCATAGACAAGTATATAGAACCATGGTGGATTCCCAGCTCATGAAGCAAAGGATTCTTAAAGGAACGGGATTACCATGCGGATCCTGTTTAATTCTCTGAAACAGATCCGCAGTTTTCACCTGCCATACTAATACCCACTTCTCCTCTCTGGGGATAATAAAAACAAACCGGGGAACTGACAGAGGGCCTGACCAACACATCCACACCGACCCCACAGGAAAAAAAAAAAAACACCGTAGCCTCCAGCTACTAATTATAATGCTAACTTGCAAAATTTTCCTGCATTTTTAAACAATGGAAAATGATTGTGAGATGATACTTACAAGAATGGATTCTTGTCAGTCTCCACTAACAAAAACAGGTAAAACCAAGTCAGCTACTCCTCAGCATAGTTATGTCTGTCGCAGCCTTCTTGGGTTTCAGGAGGCACAAACAAACGTTATCACAATTATGGTGAAACGCTGAACACCTGCAAATAATTTTCAACGTAGTGGTTAATTGAAAAGCTCTGCGGCATACTTCTTGGAACAAGGCAGTTACCTGTTCCCACGCAAAGAGGAGTATAGAGAACCATGGTGGATTTCCAGCTGATGAAGTAAAGGATTATTAAAGGACCGGGATGACCATGGGGATCATCGTTAATTCTCTGAAACAGAATCCGCCCTTTTCACCTGCCAAACACATGCCCACTTCTCCTCTCTGGGGAATAATAAAAACTAACCAGCGAACTGACAGAGGGCCTGACCCCCACCATCCACATCGACCACACACACAAAAAAAAAACCGTACCCTCCAGCTACTAATTATAATGCTAACTTGCAAAATTTCCCTGCATTTTAAAACAATGGAAAAATGGTGGTGGGATCATACTTAGAAGAATGGCTTCTTGTCTGTCTCCACTAAGAAAAATAGGCAAAACCAAGTCAGCTACTCCTCAGCATAGTTATGTCCGTCGCAGCCTTCTTGGGTTTCAGGAGGGACATACAAACGTTATCAAAATTATGGTGAAACGCTGAAAACCTGCAAATAATTTTCAACGTACTGGTTAATTTGAAAACTCTCCAGCATAATTCTTGGAACAAGCCAGGTACCTGTGCCCACGCATAGAGGAGTATATAGAAACATGGTGGAATCCCAGCTGATGAAGCAAAGGATTCTTAAAGGAATGAGATGACCATGCGGATCCTGTTTAATTCTCTGAAACAGAATCCGCACTTTTCACCTGCCAAACACATGCCCACTACTCTTCTCTGGGGATAATAAAAACAAACCAGCGATCTGACAGAGGGCCTGAACACCCATCCTGACCGACCCCACAAAACAAAAAAGTACCCTCCAGCTACTAATTATAATGCCAATTTGCAAAATTTCCCTGCATTTTTAAACAATGGAGAAATGATGGTGGGATGATACTTAGAAGAATGGCTTCTTGTCAGTCTCCACTGACAAAAATAGGCAACACCAAGTCAGCTACGCCTCAGCATAGTTATGTCCGTAGCAGCCATATTTGGTTTCAGTAGGCACATACACACGTTATCACAATTATGGTGAAACGCTGAAAACCTGCAAAGGATTGTCAACATACTGGTTAATTGAAAAGCTCTGAGGCATACTTCTTGGAACTAGCCAGTTTCCTGTGCCCACGCATAGACAAGTATATAGAACCATGGTGGATTCCCAGCTCATGAAGCAAAGGATTCTTAAAGGAACGGGATTACCATGCGGATCCTGTTTAATTCTCTGAAACAGATCCGCAGTTTTCACCTGCCATACTAATACCCACTTCTCCTCTCTGGGGATAATAAAAACAAACCGGGGAACTGACAGAGGGCCTGACCAACACATCCACACCGACCCCACAGGAAAAAAAAAAAAACACCGTAGCCTCCAGCTACTAATTATAATGCTAACTTGCAAAATTTTCCTGCATTTTTAAACAATGGAAAATGATTGTGAGATGATACTTACAAGAATGGATTCTTGTCAGTCTCCACTAACAAAAACAGGTAAAACCAAGTCAGCTACTCCTCAGCATAGTTATGTCTGTCGCAGCCTTCTTGGGTTTCAGGAGGCACAAACAAACGTTATCACAATTATGGTGAAACGCTGAACACCTGCAAATAATTTTCAACGTAGTGGTTAATTGAAAAGCTCTGCGGCATACTTCTTGGAACAAGGCAGTTACCTGTTCCCACGCAAAGAGGAGTATAGAGAACCATGGTGGATTTCCAGCTGATGAAGTAAAGGATTATTAAAGGACCGGGATGACCATGGGGATCATCGTTAATTCTCTGAAACAGAATCCGCCCTTTTCACCTGCCAACACATGCCCACTTCTCCTCTCTGGGGAATAATAAAAACTAACCAGCGAACTGACAGAGGGCCTGACCCCCACCATCCACATCGACCACGTAAAAAAAAAAAAAACCGTACCCTCCATCTACTAATTATAATGCTAACTTGCAAAATTTCCCTGCATTTTAAAACAATGGAAAAATGGTGGTGGGATGATACTTAGAAGAAGGCTTCTTGTCAGTCTGCACTAACAAAAATAGGCAACACCAAGTCAGCTACTCCTCAGCATGGTTATGTCCGTCGCAGCCTTCTTGGGTTTCAGGAGGCACAAACAAACGTTATCAGAATTATGGTGAAACGCTGAACACCTGCAAATAATTTTCAACGTACTGCTTAATTGAAAAGCTCTGCGGCATACTTCTTGGAACAAGGCAGTTACCTATTCCCACGCAAATAGGAGTATAGAGAACCATGGTGGATTTCCAGCTGATGAAGTAAAGGATTATTAAAGGAACGGGATGACCATGGGGATCATCGTTAATTCTCTGAAACAGAATCCGCCCTTTTCACCTGCCAAACACATGCCCAATTCTCCTCTCTGGTTATAATAAAAGCTAACCAGCGAACTGACAGAGGGCCTAACCCCCACCATCCACATGGACCACACACAAAAAAAAAAAACTGTTCCCTCCAGCTACTAATTACAATGCTAACTTGCAAAATTTCCCTGCATTTTAAAACAATGGAAAAATGGTGGTGGGATGATACTTAGAAGAATGGCTTCTTGTCAGTCTCCACTAACAAAAATAGGCAACACCAAGTCAGCTACTCCTGAACATAGTTATCACCGTCGCACCCTTCTCGGGTTTCAGGAGGCACAAACAAAGGTTCTCACAATTATGGTGAAACGCTGAACACCTGCAAATAATTTTCAACATACTGGTTAATTGAAAAGCTCTGCGGCATACTTCTTGGAACAAGCCACTTACCTGTTCCCACGCAAAGAGGAGTATATAGAACCATGGTGGATTTCCAGCTGATGAAGTAAAGGATTATTAAAGGAACGGGATGACCATGGGGATCATCGTTAATTCTCTGAAACAGAATCCGCCCTTTTCACCTGCCAAACACATGCCCACTTCTCCTCTCTGGGGATAATAAAAACTAACCAGCGAACTGACAGAGGCCCTGAGCCCCCCCATCCACATCGACCACACACACTAAAAAAAAACCGTACCCTCCAGCTACTAATTATAATGCTAACTTGCAAAATTTCCCTGCATTTTAAAACAATGGAAAGATGGTGGTGGGATCATACTTAGAAGAATGGCTTCTTGTCTGTCTCCACTAAGAAAAATAGGCAACACCAAGTCAGCTACTCCTCAGCATAGTTATGTCCGTCGCAGCCTTCTTGGGTTTCAGGAGGGACATACAAACGTTATCAAAATTATGGTGAAACGCTGAAAACCTGCAAATAATTTTCAACGTACTGGTTAATTTCAAAACTCTCCAGCATAATTCTTGGAACAAGCCAGGTACCTGTGCCCACGCATAGAGGAGTATATAGAAACATGGTGGAATCCCAGCTGATGAAGCAAAGGATTCTTAAAGGAATGAGTGACCATGCGGATCCTGTTTAATTCTCTGAAACAGAATCCGCACTTTTCACCTGCCAAACACATGCCCACTACTCTTCTCTGGGGATAATAAAAACAAACCAGCGATCTGACAGAGGGCCTGAACACCCATCCTGACCGACCCCACAAAACAAAAAAGTACCCTCCAGCTACTAATTATAATGCCAATTTGCAAAATTTCCCTGCATTTTTAAACAATGGAGAAATGATGGTGGGATGATACTTAGAAGAATGGCTTCTTGTCAGTCTCCACTGACAAAAATAGGCAACACCAAGTCAGCTACGCCTCAGCATAGTTATGTCCGTAGCAGCCATATTTGGTTTCAGTAGGCACATACACACGTTATCACAATTATGGTGAAACGCTGAAAACCTGCAAAGGATTGTCAACATACTGGTTAATTGAAAAGCTCTGAGGCATACTTCTTGGAACTAGCCAGTTTCCTGTGCCCACGCATAGACAAGTATATAGAACCATGGTGGATTCCCAGCTCATGAAGCAAAGGAATCTTAAAGGAACGGGATTACCATGCGGATCCTGTTTAATTCTCTGAAACAGATCCGCAGTTTTCACCTGCCATACTAATACCCACTTCTCCTCTCTGGGGATAATAAAAACCAACAGGGGAACTGACAGAGGGCCTGACCTACACATCCACACCGACCCCACAGGAAAAAAAAAAAAAAAAAAAAAACACCGTAGCCTCCAGGTACTAATTATAATGCTAACTTGCAAAATTTTCCTGCATTTTTAAACAATGGAAAAATGATGGTGAGATGATACTTACAAGAATGGATTCTTGTCAGTCTCCACTAACAAAAATAGGCAAAACCAAGTCAGCTACTCCTCAGCATAGTTATGTCCGTCGCAGCCTTCTTGGGTTTCAGGAGGCACAAACAAACGTTATCACAACTGTGGTGAAACGCTGAACACCTCCAAATAATTTTCAACGTACTGGTTAATTGAAAAGCTCTGCGGCATACTTCTTGGAACAAGCCAGTTACCTGTTCCCACACAAACAGGAGTATATAGAACCATGGTGGATTTCCAGTTGATCAAGTAAAGGATTATTAAAGGAACGGGATGACCATGGGGATCATCGTTAATTCTCTGAAACAGAATCCGCCCTGTTCACATGCCAAACACATGCCCACTTCTCCTCTCTGGGGAATAATAAAAACTAACCAGCGAACTGACAGAGGGCCTGACCCCCACCATCCACATCGACCACACACACAAAAAAAAAACCGTACCCTCCAGCTACTAATTATAATGCTAACTTGCAAAATTTCCCTGCATTTTAAAACAATGGAAAAATGGTGGTGGGATGATACTTAGAAGAATGGCTTCTTGTCAGTCTCCACTAACAAAAATAGGCAACACCAAGTCAGCTACTCCTCAGCATGGTTATGTCCGTCGCAGCCTTCTTGGGTTTCAGGAGGCACAAACAAACGTTATCACAATTGTGGTGAAACGCTGAACACCTGCAAATAATTTTCAACGTACTGGTTAATTGAAAAGCTCTGCGGCATACTTCTTGGAACAAGCCAGTTACCTGTTCCCACGCAAAGACAAGTATATAGAACCATGGTGGATTTCCAGCTGATGAAGTAAAGGATTATTAAAGGAACGGGATGACCATGGGGATCATCGTTAATTCTCTGAAACAGAATCCGCCCTTTTCACCTGCCAAACACATGCCCACTTCTCCTCTCTGGGGATAATAAAAACTAACCAGCGAACTGACAGAGGGCCTGACCTCCCCCATCCACATCGACCACACACACAAAAAAAACACCGTACCTTCCAGCAACTAATTATAATGCTAACTTGCAAAATTTCCCTGCATTTTAAAACAATGGAAAAATGGTGGTGGGATCATACTTAGAAGAATGGCTTCTTGTCAGTCTCCACTAACAAAAATAGGCAACACCAAGTCAGCTACTCCTCAGCATGGTTATGTCCGTCGCAGCCTTCTTGGGTTTCAGGAGGCACATACAAACGTTATCAAAATTATGGTGAAACGCTGAACACCTGCAAATAATTTTCAACGTAGTGGTTAATTGAAAAGCTCTGGGGCATACTTCTTGGAACAAGGCAGTTACCTGTTCCCACGCAAAGAGGAGTATAGAGAACCATAGTGGATTTCCAGGTGATGAAGTAAAGGATTATTAAAGGAACGGGCTGACCATGGGGATCATCGTTAATTCTCTGAAACAGAATCCGCCCTTTTGACCTGCCAAACACATGCCCACTTCTCCTCTCTGGGGATAATAAAAACTAACCAGCGAACTGACAGAGGGCCTGACCCCCCCCCATCCACATCGACCACACACAAAAAAAAAACCGTACCCTCCAGCTACTAATTATAATGCTAACTTGCAAAATTTCCCTGCATTTTAAAACAATGGAAAAATGGTGGTGGGGTCATACTTAGAAGAATGGCTTCTTGTCAGTCTCCACTAGCAAAAATAGGCAACACCAAGTCAGCTACTCCTCAGCATAGTTATGTCCGTCGCAGCCTTCTTGGGTTTCAGGAGGGACATAAAAACGTTATCAAAATTATGGTGAAACGCTGAAAACCTGCAAATAATTTTCAACGTACTGGTTAATTTGAAAACTCTCCTGCATAATTCTTGGAACAAGCCAGGTACCTGTTCCCACGCATAGAGGAGTATATAGAAACATGATGGAATCCCAGCTGATGAAGCAAAGGATTCTTAAAGGAATGAGATGACCATGCGGATCCTGTTTAATTCTGTGAAACAGAATCCGCACTTTTCACCTGCCAAACACGTGCCCACTACTCTTCTCTGGGGGTAATAAAAACAAACCAGCAATCTGACAGAGGGCCTGAACACCCAACCTGACCGACCACACAAAACAAAAAAGTACCCTCCAGCTACTAATTATAATGCCAATTTGCAAAATTTCCCTGCATTTTTAAACAATGGAGAAATGATGGTGGGATGATACTTAGAAGAATGGCTTCTTGTCAGTATCCACTGACAAAAATAGGCAACACGAAGTCAGCTACGCCTCAGCATAGTTATGTCCGTAGCAGCCATATTTGGTTTCAGTAGGCACATACACACATTATCACAATTATGGTGAAACGCTGAAAACCTGCAAAGGATTTTCAACATACTGGTTAATTGAAAAGCTCTGAGGCATACTTCTTGGAACAAGCCAGTTACCTGTTCCCACACAAAGAGGAGTATATAGAACCATGGTGGATTCCCAGCTAATGAAGCAAAGGATTCTTAAAGGAACGGGATTACCATGCGGATCCTGTTTAATTCTCTGAAACAGATCCGCAGTTTTCACCTGCCATACTAATACCCACTTCTCCTCTCTGGGATAATAAAAACCAACCGGGGAACTGACAGAGGGCCTGACCAACACATCCACACCGACCCCACAGGAAAAAAAAAAAAAACACCGTAGCCTCCAGCTACTAATTATAATGCCAACTTGCAAAATTTTCCTGCATTTTTAAACAATGGAAAAATGATTGTGAGATGATACTTACAAGAATGGATTCTTGTCAGTCTCCACTAACAAAAATAGGTTAAACCAAGTCAGCTACTACTCAGCATAGTTATGTCTGTCGCAGCCTTCTTGGGTTTCAGGAGGCACAAACAAACGTTATCACAATTATGGTGAAACGCTGAACACCTGCAAATAATTTTCAACGTAGTGGTTAATTGAAAAGCTCTGCGGCATACTTCTTGGAACAAGGCAGTTACCTGTTCCCACGCAAAGAGGAGTATAGAGAACCATGGTGGATTTCCAGCTGATGAAGTAAAGGATTATTAAAGGACCGGGATGACCATGGGGATCATCGTTAATTCTCTGAAACAGAATCCGCCCTTTTCACCTGCCAACACATGCCCACTTCTCCTCTCTGGGGAATAATAAAAACTAACCAGCGAACTGACAGAGGGCCTGACCCCCACCATCCACATCGACCACAAACACAAAAAAAAAACCGTACCCTCCATCTACTAATTATAATGCTAACTTGCAAAATTTCCCTGCATTTTAAAACAATGGAAAAATGGTGGTGGGATGATACTTAGAAGAAGGCTTCTTGTCAGTCTGCACTAACAAAAATAGGCAACACCAAGTCAGCTACTCCTCAGCATGGTTATGTCCGTCGCAGCCTTCTTGGGTTTCAGGAGGCACAAACAAACGTTATCAGAATTATGGTGAAACGCTGAACACCTGCAAATAATTTTCAACGTACTGCTTAATTGAAAAGCTCTGCGGCATACTTCTTGGAACAAGGCAGTTACCTATTCCCACGCAAATAGGAGTATAGAGAACCATGGTGGATTTCCAGCTGATGAAGTAAAGGATTATTAAAGGAACGGGATGACCATGGGGATCATCGTTAATTCTCTGAAACAGAATCCGCCCTTTTGACCTGCCAAACACATGCCCAATTCTCCTCTCTGGTTATAATAAAAACTAACCAGCGAACTGACAGAGGGCCTAACCCCCACCATCCACATGGACCACACACAAAAAAAAAAAACTGTTCCCTCCAGCTACTAATTACAATGCTAACTTGCAAAATTTCCCTGCATTTTAAAACAATGGAAAAATGGTGGTGGGATGATACTTAGAAGAATGGCTTCTTGTAAGTCTCCACTAACAAAAATAGGCAACACCAAGTCAGCTACTCCTGAACATAGTTATCACCGTCGCACCCTTCTCGGGTTTCAGGAGGCACAAACAAAGGTTCTCACAATTATGGTGAAACGCTGAACACCTGCAAATAATTTTCAACATACTGGTTAATTGAAAAGCTCTGCGGCATACTTCTTGGAACAAGCCACTTACCTGTTCCCACGCAAAGAGGAGTATATAGAACCATGGTGGATTTCCAGCTGATGAAGTAAAGGATTATTAAAGGAACGGGATGACCATGGGGATCATCGTTAATTCTCTGAAACAGAATCCGCCCTTTTCACCTGCCAAACACATGCCCACTTCTCCTCTCTGGGGATAATAAAAACTAACCAGCGAACTGACAGAGGCCCTGAGCCCCCCCATCCACATCGACCACACACACTAAAAAAAAACCGTACCCTCCAGCTACTAATTATAATGCTAACTTGCAAAATTTCCCTGCATTTTAAAACAATGGAAAGATGGTGGTGGGATCATACTTAGAAGAATGGCTTCTTGTCTGTCTCCACTAAGAAAAATAGGCAACACCAAGTCAGCTACTCCTCAGCATAGTTATGTCCGTCGCAGCCTTCTTGGGTTTCAGGAGGGACATACAAACGTTATCAAAATTATGGTGAAACGCTGAAAACCTGCAAATAATTTTCAACGTACTGGTTAATTTCAAAACTCTCCAGCATAATTCTTGGAACAAGCCAGGTACCTGTGCCCACGCATAGAGGAGTATATAGAAACATGGTGGAATCCCAGCTGATGAAGCAAAGGATTCTTAAAGGAATGAGTGACCATGCGGATCCTGTTTAATTCTCTGAAACAGAATCCGCACTTTTCACCTGCCAAACACATGCCCACTACTCTTCTCTGGGGATAATAAAAACAAACCAGCGATCTGACAGAGGGCCTGAACACCCATCCTGACCGACCCCACAAAACAAAAAAGTACCCTCCAGCTACTAATTATAATGCCAATTTGCAAAATTTCCCTGCATTTTTAAACAATGGAGAAATGATGGTGGGATGATACTTAGAAGAATGGCTTCTTGTCAGTCTCCACTGACAAAAATAGGCAACACCAAGTCAGCTACGCCTCAGCATAGTTATGTCCGTAGCAGCCATATTTGGTTTCAGTAGGCACATACACACGTTATCACAATTATGGTGAAACGCTGAAAACCTGCAAAGGATTGTCAACATAATGCTTAATTGAAAAGCTCTGAGGCATACTTCTTGGAACTAGCCAGTTTCCTGTGCCCACGCATAGACAAGTATATAGAACCATGGTGGATTCCCAGCTCATGAAGCAAAGGAATCATAAAGGAACGGGATTACCATGCGGATCCTGTTTAATTCTCTGAAACAGATCCGCAGTTTTCACCTGCCATACTAATACCCACTTCTCCTCTCTGGGGATAATAAAAACCAACAGGGGAACTGACAGAGGGCCTGACCAACACATCCACACCGACCCCACAGGAAAAAAAAAAAAAAAAAAAACACCGTAGCCTCCAGGTCCTAATTATAATGCTAACTTGCAAAATTTTCCTGCATTTTTAAACAATGGAAAAATGATGGTGAGATGATACTTACAAGAATGGATTCTTGTCAGTCTCCACTAACAAAAATAGGCAAAACCAAGTCAGCTACTCCTCAGCATAGTTATGTCCGTCGCAGCCTTCTTGGGTTTCAGGAGGCACAAACAAACGTTATCACAATTATGGTGAAACGCTGAACACCTGCAAATAATTTTCAACGTAGTGGTTAATTGAAAAGCTCTGCGGCATACTTCTTGGAACAAGCCAGTTACCTGTTCCCACACAAACAGGAGTATATAGAACCATGGTGGATTTCCAGCTGATCAAGTAAAGGATTATTAAAGGAACAGGATGACCATGGGGATCATCGTTAATTCTCTGAAACAGAATCCGCCCTGTTCACATGCCAAACACATGCCCACTTCTCCTCTCTGGGGAATAATAAAAACTAACCAGCGAACTGACAGAGGGCCTGACCCCCACCATCCACATCGACCACACACACAAAAAAAAAACCGTACCCTCCAGCTACTAATTATAATGCTAACTTGCAAAATTTCCCTGCATTTTAAAACAATGGAAAAATGGTGGTGGGATGATACTTAGAAGAATGGCTTCTTGTCAGTCTCCACTAACAAAAATAGGCAACACCAAGTCAGCTACTCCTCAGCATGGTTATGTCCGTCGCAGCCTTCTTGGGTTTCAGGAGGCACAAACAAACGTTATCACAATTGTGGTGAAACGCTGAACACCTGCAAATAATTTTCAACGTACTGGTTAATTGAAAAGCTCTGCGGCATACTTCTTGGAACAAGCCAGTTACCTGTTCCCACGCAAAGACAAGTATATAGAACCATGGTGGATTTCCAGCTGATGAAGTAAAAGATTATTAAAGGAACGGGATGACCATGAGGATCATCGTTAATTCTCTGAAACAGAATCCGCCCTTTTCACCTGCCAAACACATGCCCACTTCTCCTCTCTGGGGATAATAAAAACTAACCAGCGAACTGACAGAGGGCCTGACCTCCCCCATCCACATCGACCACACACACAAAAAATAAACCGTACCTTCCAGCAACTAATTATAATGCTAACTTGCAAAATTTCCCTGCATTTTAAAACAATGGAAAAATGGTGGTGGGATCATACTTAGAAGAATGGCTTCTTGTCAGTCTCCACTAACAAAAATAGGCAACACCAAGTCAGCTACTCCTCAGCATGGTTATGTCCGTCGCAGCCTTCTTGGGTTTCAGGAGGCACATACAAACGTTATCAAAATTATGGTGAAACGCTGAACACCTGCAAATAATTTTCAACGTAGTGGTTAATTGAAAAGCTCTGGGGCATACTTCTTGGAACAAGGCAGTTACCTGTTCCCACGCAAAGAGGAGTATAGAGAACCATAGTGGATTTCCAGGTGATGAAGTAAAGGATTATTAAAGGAACGGGCTGACCATGGGGATCATCGTTAATTCTCTGAAACAGAATCCGCCCTTTTGACCTGCCAAACACATGCCCACTTCTCCTCTCTGGGGATAATAAAAACTAACCAGCGAACTGACAGAGGGCCTGACCCCCCCGCATCCACATCGACCACACACAAAAAAAAAAACCGTACCCTCCAGCTACTAATTATAATGCTAACTTGCAAAATTTCCCTGCATTTTAAAACAATGGAAAAATGGTGGTGGGATGATACTTAGAAGAATGGCTTCTTGTCAGTCTCCACTAGCAAAAATAGGCAACACCAAGTCAGCTACTCCTCAGCATAGTTATGTCCGTCGCAGCCTTCTTGGGTTTCAGGAGGGACATAAAAACGTTATCAAAATTATGGTGAAACGCTGAAAACCTGCAAATAATTTTCAACGTACTGGTTAATTTGAAAACTCTCCTGCATAATTCTTGGAACAAGCCAGGTACCTGTTCCCACGCATAGAGGAGTATATAGAAACATGATGGAATCCCAGCTGATGAAGCAAAGGATTCTTAAAGGAATGAGATGACCATGCGGATCCTGTTTAATTCTGTGAAACAGAATCCGCACTTTTCACCTGCCAAACACGTGCCCACTACTCTTCTCTGGGGGTAATAAAAACAAACCAGCAATCTGACAGAGGGCCTGAACACCCAACCTGACCGACCACACAAAACAAAAAAGTACCCTCCAGCTACTAATTATAATGCCAATTTGCAAAATTTCCCTGCATTTTTAAACAATGGAGAAATGATGGTGGGATGATACTTAGAAGAATGGCTTCTTGTCAGTATCCACTGACAAAAATAGGCAACACGAAGTCAGCTACGCCTCAGCATAGTTATGTCCGTAGCAGCCATATTTGGTTTCAGTAGGCACATACACACATTATCACAATTATGGTGAAACGCTGAAAACCTGCAAAGGATTTTCAACATACTGGTTAATTGAAAAGCTCTGAGGCATACTTCTTGGAACAAGCCAGTTACCTGTTCCCACACAAAGAGGAGTATATAGAACCATGGTGGATTCCCAGCTAATGAAGCAAAGGATTCTTAAAGGAACGGGATTACCATGCGGATCCTGTTTAATTCTCTGAAACAGATCCGCAGTTTTCACCTGCCATACTAATACCCACTTCTCCTCTCTGGGATAATAAAAACCAACCGGGGAACTGACAGAGGGCCTGACCAACACATCCACACCGACCCCACAGGAAAAAAAAAAAAAACACCGTAGCCTCCAGCTACTAATTATAATGCTAACTTGCAAAATTTTCCTGCATTTTTAAACAATGGAAAAATGATTGTGAGATGATACTTACAAGAATGGATTCTTGTCAGTCTCCACTAACAAAAATAGGTTAAACCAAGTCAGCTACTACTCAGCATAGTTATGTCTGTCGCAGCCTTCTTGGGTTTCAGGAGGCACAAACAAACGTTATCACAATTATGGTGAAACGCTGAACACCTGCAAATAATTTTCAACGTAGTGGTTAATTGAAAAGCTCTGCGGCATACTTCTTCGAACAAGGCAGTTACCTGTTCCCAGCAAAGAGGAGTATAGAGAACCATGGTGGATTTCCAGCTGATGAAGTAAAGGATTATTAAAGGACCGGGATGACCATGGGGATCATCGTTAATTCTCTGAAACAGAATCCGCCCTTTTCACCTGCCAAACACATGCCCACTTCTCCTCTCTGGGGAATAATGAAAACTAACCAGCGAACTGACAGAGGGCCTGACCCCCACCATCGACATCGACCACACCAAAAAAAAAAAAAACCATACCCTCCAGCTACTAATTATAATGCTAACTTGCAAAATTTCCCTGCATTTTAAAACAATGGAAAAATGGTGGTGGGATCATACTTAGAAGAATGGCTTCTTGTCTGTCTCCACTAAGAAAAATAGGCAACACCAAGTCAGCTACTCCTCAGCATAGTTATGTCCGTCGCAGCCATCTTGGGTTTCAGGAGGGACATACAAACGTTATCAAAAATATGGTGAAACGCTGAAAACCTGCAAATAATTTTCAACGTACTGGTTAATTTGAAAACTCTGCAGCATAATTCTTGGAACAAGCCAGGTACCTGTGCCCACGCATAGAGGAGTATATAGAAACATGGTGGAATCCCAGCTGATTAAGCAAAGGATTCTTAAAGGAATGAGATGACCATGCGGATCCTGTTTAATTCTCTGAAACAGAATCCGCCCTTTTCACCTGCCAAACACATGCCCACTACTCTTCTCTGGGGATAATAAAAACAAACCAGCGATCTGACAGAGGGCCTGAACACCCATCCTGACCGACCCCACAAAACAAAAAAGTACCCTCCAGCTACTAATTATAATGCCAATTTGCAAAATTTCCCTGCATTTTTAAACAATGGAGAAATGATGGTGGGATGATACTTAGAAGAATGGCTTCTTGTCAGTCTCCACTGACAAAAATAGGCAACACCAAGTCAGCTACGCCTCAGCATAGTTATGTCCGTAGCAGCCATATTTGGTTTCAGGAGGCACATACACACGTTATCACAATTATGGTGAAACGCTGAAAACCTGCAAAGGATTGTCAACATACTGGTTAATTGAAAAGCTCTGAGGCATACTTCTTGGAACTAGCCAGTTTCCTGTGCCCACGCATAGACAAGTATATAGAACCATGGTGGATTCCCAGCTCATGAAGCAAAGGATTCTTAAAGGAACGGGATTACCATGCGGATCCTGTTTAATTCTCTGAAACAGAATCCGCCCTTTTCACCTGCCAAACACATGCCCACTTCTCCTCTCTGGGGATAATAAAAACTAACCAGCGAACTGACAGAGGGCCTGATCCCCCCCCATCCACATCGACCACACACACAAAAAAAACCGTACCCTCCAGCTACTAATTATAATGCTAACTTGCAAAATTTCCTTTCATTTTAAAACAATGGAAAAATGGTGGTGGGATCATACTTAGAAGAATGGCTTCTTGACAGTCTCCACTAACAAAAATAGGCAACACCAAGTCAGCTACTCCTCAGCATAGTTATGTCCGTCGCAGCCTTCTTGGGTTTCAGGAAGCACAAACAAAGGTTCTCACAATTATGGTGAAACGCTGAACACCTGCAAATAATTTTCAACGTAGTGGTTAATTGAAAAGCTCTGTGGCATACTTCTTGGAACAAGGCAGTTACCTGTTCCCACGCAAAGAGGAGTATAGAGAACCATGGTGGATTTCCAGTTGATGAAGTAAAGGATTATTAAAGGAACGGGATGACCATGGGGATCATCGTTAATTCTCTGAAAAAGAATCCGCCCTTTTCACCTGCCAAACACATGCCCACTTCTCCTCTCTGGGGATAATAAAAACTAACCAGCGAACAGACAGAGGGCTTGACCCCCACCATCCACATCGACCACACACACAAAAAAAACCGTACCCTCCAGCTACTAATTATAATGCTAACTTGCAAAATTTCCCTGCATTTTAAAACAATGGAAAAATGGTGGTGGGATGATACTTAGAAGAATGGCTTCTTGTCAGTCTCCACTAACAAAAATAGGCAACCACAAGTCAGATACTCCTCAGCATAGTTATGTCCGTCGCAGCCTTCTTGGGTTTCAGGAGGCACAAACAAAAGTTCTCAGAATTATGGTGAAACGCTGAACACCTGCAAATAATTTTCAACGTACTGGTTAATTGAAAAGCTCTGCGGCATACTTCTTGGAACAAACCAGTTACCTGTTCCCACGCAAACAGGAGTATAGAGAACCATGGTGGATTTCCAGCTGATGAAGTAAAGGATTATTAAAGGAACGGGATGACCATGGGGATCATCGTTAATTCTCTGAAACAGAATCCGCCCTTTTCACCTGCCAAACACATGCCCACTTCTCCTCTCTGGGGATAATAAAAACTAACCAGCGAACTGACAGAGGGCCTTACCCCCCCATCCACATCGACCACACACACAAAAAAAACCGTACCCTCCAGCTACTAATTATAATGCTAACTTGCAAAATTTTCCTGCATTTTTAAACAATGGAAAAATGATGGTGGGATGATACTTAGAAGAATGGCTTCTTGTCAGTCTCCACTAACAAAATTGGCAACACCAAGTCAGTTACTCCTCAGCATAGTTATGTCCGTCGCAGCCTTCTTGGGTTTCAGGAGGCACAAACACACGTTATCACAATTATGGTGAAACGCTGAACACCTGCAAATAACTTTCAACGCACTGGTTAATTGAAAAGCTCCCCGGCATACTTCTTGGAACAAGGCAGTTACCTGTTCCCACGCAAACAGGAGTATAGAGAACCATGGTGGATTTCCAGCTGATGAAGTAAAGGATTATTAAAGGAACGGGATGACCATGGGGATCATCGTTAATTCTCTGAAACAGAATCCCCCCTTTTGACCTGCCAAACACATGCCCACTTCTCCTCTCTGGGGATAATAAAAACTAACCAGCGAACTGACAGAGGGCCTGACCCCCCCATCCACATCGACCACACACAAAAAAAAAACCGTACCCTCCAGCTACTAATTATAATGCTAACTTGCAAAATTTCCCTGCATTTTAAAACAATGGAAAAATGGTGGTGGGATGATACTTAGAAGAATGGCATCTTGTCAGTCTCCACTAACAAAAATAGGCAACACCAAGTCAGCTACTCCTCAGCATAGTTATGTCCGTCGCAGCCTTCTTGGGTTTCAGGAGGCACAAACACACGTTATCACAATTATGGTGAAAGGCTGTATACCTGCAAATAATTTTCAACGTAGTGGTTAATTGAAAAGCTCTGCGGCATACTTCTTGGAACAAGCCAGTTACCTTTTCCCACGCAAACAGGAGTATATAGAACCATGGTGGATTTCCAGCTGATGAAGTAAAGGATTATTAAAGGAACGGGATGACCATGGGGATCATCGTTAATTCTCTGAAACAGAATCCGCCCTTTTCACCTGCCAAACACATGCCCACTTCTCCTCTCTGGGGATAATAAAAACTAACCAGCGAACTCACAGAGGGCCTGACCCCCCCCATCCACATCGGCCACACACACACAAAAAAAACCGTACCTTCCAGCTACTAATTATAATGCTAACTTGCAAAATTTCCCTGCATTTTAATAAAATGGAAAAATCGTGGTGGGATCATACTCAGAAGAATGGCTTCTTGTCTGTCTCCACTAAGAAAAATAGGCAACACCAAGTCAGCTACTCTTGAGCATAGTTATGTCCGTCGCAGCCTTGTTGGGTTTCAGGAGGGACATACAAACGTTATCAAAATTATGGTGAAACGCTGAAAACCTGCAAATAATTTTCAACGTACTGGTTAATTTGAAAACTCTCCAGCATAATTCTTGGAACAAGCCAGGTACCTGTGCCCACGCATAGAGGAGTAT
This sequence comes from Eulemur rufifrons, assembly GCF_041146395.1. Lineage (NCBI taxonomy): Eukaryota > Metazoa > Chordata > Mammalia > Primates > Lemuridae > Eulemur > Eulemur rufifrons. The sequence continues at coordinate 879,731 of NW_027182827.1, read as the reverse complement.
ATAAAAACATGGTGGAATCCCAGCTGATGAAGCAAAGGATTCTTAAAGGAATGAGATGACCATGCGGATCCTGTTTAATTCTCTGAAACAGAATCCGCACTTTTCACCTGCCAAACACATGCCCACTACTCTTCTCTGGGGATAATAAAAACAAACCAGCGATCTGACGGAGGGCCTGAACACCCATCCTGACCAATCCCACAAAACAAGAAAGTACCCTCCAGCTACTAATTATAATGCCAATTTGCAAAATTTCCCTGCATTTTTAAACAATGGAGAAATGATGGTGGGATGATACTTAGAAGAATGGCTTCTTGTCAGTCTCCACTGACAAAAATAGGCAACACCAAGTCAGCTACGCCTCAGCATAGTTATGTCCGTAGCAGCCATATTTGGTTTCAGTAGGCACATACACACGTTATCACAATTATGGTGAAACGCTGAAAACCTGCAAAGGATTGTCAACATAATGCTTAATTGAAAAGCTCTGAGGCATACTTCTTGGAAATAGCCAGTTTCCTGTGCCCACGCATAGACAAGTATATAGAACCATGGTGAATTCCCAGCTCATGAAGCAAAGGATTCTTAAAGGAACGGGATTACCATGCGGATCCTGTTTAATTCTCTGAAACAGATCCGCAGTTTTCACCTGCCATACTAATACCCACTTCTCCTCTCTGGGGATAATATAAACCAACCGGGGAACTGACAGAGGGCCTGACCAACACATCCACACCGACCCCACAGGAAAAAAAAAAAAAACACCGTAGCCTCCAGCTACTAATTATAATGCTAACTTGCAAAATTTTCCTGCATTTTTAAACAATGGAAAAATGATGGTGAGATGATACGTACAAGAATGGATTCTTGTCAGTCTCCAGTAACAAAAATAGGCAAAACCAAGTCAGCTACTCCTCAGCATAGTTATGTCCGTCGCAGCCTTCTTGGGTTTCAGGAGGCACAAACAAAGGTTCTCACAATTATGGTGAAACGCTGAACACCTGCAAATAATTTTCAACGTAGTGGTTAATTGAAAAGCTCTGCGGCATACTTCTTGGAACGAGGCAGTTACCTGTTCCCACGCAAAGAGGAGTATAGAGAACCATGGTGGATTTCCAGCTGATGAAGTAAAGGATTATTAAAGGAACGGGATGACCATGGGGATCATCGTTAATTCTCTGAAACAGAATCTGCCCTTTTCACCTGCCAAACACATGCCCACTTCTCCTCTCTGGGGATAATAAAAACTAACCAGCGAACTGTCATAGGGCCTGACCCCCCGCATCCACATCGACCACACACACAAAAAAAAAAGTACCTTCCAGCTACTAATTATAATGCTAACATGCAAAATTTCCCTGCATTTAAAACAATGGAAAAGTGGTGCAGGGATCATACTTAGAAGAATGACTTCTTGTCTGTCTCCAGTAACAAAAATAGGCAACACCAAGTCAGCTACTCTTCAGCATAGTTTTGTCCGTCGCAGCCTTCTTGGGTTTCAGGAGGGACATACAAGCGTTATCAAAATTATGGTGAAACGCTGAAAACCTGCAAATAATTTTCAACGTACTGGTTAATTTGAAAACTCTCCAGCATAATTCTTGGAACAAGCCAGGTACCTGTGCCCACGCATAGAGGAGTATATAGAAACATGGTGGAATCCCAGCTGATGAAGCAAAGGATTCTTAAAGGAATGAGATGACCATGCGTATCCTGTTTAAATCTCTGAAACAGAATCCGCACTTTTCACCTGCCAAACACATGCCCACTACTCTTCTCTGGGGATAATAAAAACAAACCAGCGATCTGACAGAGGGCCTGAACACCCATCCTGACCGACCCCACAAAACAAAAAAGTGCCCTCCAGCTACTAATTATAATGCCAATTTGCAAAATTTCCCTGCATTTTTAAACAATGGAGAAATGATGGCGGGATGATACTTAGAAGAATGGCTTCTTGTCAGTCTCCACTGACAAAAATAGGCAACACCAAGTCAGCTACGCCTCAGCATAGTTATGTCCGTAGCAGCCATATTTGGTTTCAGTAGGCACATACACACGTTATCACAATTATGGTGAAACGCTGAAAACCTGCAAAGGATTGTCAACATAATGCTTAATTGAAAAGCTCTGAGGCATACTTCTTGGAACTAGCCAGTTTCCTGTGCCCACGCATAGACAAGTATATAGAACCATGGTGGATTCCCAGCTCATGAAGCAAAGGATTCTTAAAGGAACGGGATTACCATGCGGATCCTGTTTAATTCTCTGAAACAGATCCGCAGTTTTCACCTACCATACTAATACCCACTTCTCCTCTCTGGGGATAATAAAAACCAACCAGGGAACTGACAGAGGGCCTGACCAACACATCCACACCGACCCCACAGGAAAAAAAAAAAAAACACCGTAGCCTCCAGCTACTAATTATAATGCTAACTTGCAAAATTTTCCTGCATTTTTAAACAATGGAAAAATGATGGGGAGATGATACTTAGAAGAATGGATTCTTGTCAGTCTCCACTAACAAAAATGGGCAAAACCAAGTCAGCTACTCCTGAGCATAGTTATGTCCGTCGCAGCCTTCTTGGGTTTCAGGAGGCACAAACAAACGTTATCACAATTATGGTGAAACGCTGAACACCTGCAAATAATTTTCAACGTAGTGGTTAATTGAAAAGCTCTGCGGCATACATCTTGGAACCAGGCAGTTACCTGTTCCCTCGCAAAGAGGAGTATAGAGAACCATGGTGGATTTCCAGCTGATGAAGTAAAGGATTATTAAAGGAACGGGATGGCCATGGGGATGATCGTTAATTCTCTGAAACAGAATCCGCCCTTTTCACCTGCCAAACACATGCCCACTTCTCCTCTCTGGGGATAATAAAAACTAACTAGCGAACTGACAGAGGGCCTCACCCCCCCCCCCAATCCACATCGACCACACACAAAAAAAAAACCGTACCCTCCAGCTACTAATTATAATGCTAATTTGCAAAATTTCCCTGCATTTTAAAACAATGCAAAAATTGTGGTGGGATGATACTTAGAAGAATGGCTTCTTGTCAGTCTCCACTAAAAAAAATAGGCAACACAAAGTCAGCTACTCCTCAGCATAGTTATGTCCGTCGCAGCCTTCTTGGGTTTCAGGAGGCACAAACACACGTTATCACAATTATGGTGAAACGGTGAACACCTGCAAATAATTTTCAACGTACTAGTTAATTGAAAAGCTCTGCGGCATACTTCTTGGAACTAGCCAGTTACCTGTTCCCACGCAAAGAGGAGTATATAGAACCATGGTGGATTTCCAGCTGATCAAGTAAAGGATTATTAAAGGAACGGGATGACCATGGGGATCATCGTTAATTCTCTGAAACAGAATCCGCCCTTTTCACCTGCCAAACACATGCCCACTTCTCCTCTCTGGGGATAATAAAAACTAACCAGCGAACTGACAGAGGGCCTGACCCCCCCCCCATCCACATCGACCACACACACACAAAAAAAAACCGTACCTTCCTGCTACTAATTATAATGCTAACTTGCAAAATTTCCCTGCATTTTAAAACAATGGAAAAATGGTGGTGGGATGATACTTAGAGGAATGGCTTCTTGACAGTCTCCACTAACAAAAATAGGCAACACCAAGTCAGCTACTCCTCAGCATAGTTATGTCCGTCCCAGCCTTCTTGGGTTTCAGGAGGGACATACAAACGTTATCAAAATTATGGTGAAACGCTGAACACCTGCAAATAATTTTCAACGTACTGGTTAATTTGAAAACTCTCCAGCATAATTCTTGGACCAAGCCGGTTACCTGTTCCCATGCAAAGAGGAGTATATAGAACCATGGTGGATTTCTAGCTGATGAAGTAAAGGATTATTAAAGGAACGGGATGACCATGAGGATCATCGTTAATTCTCTGAAACAGAATCCGCCCTTTTCACCTGCCAAACACATGCCCACTTCTCCTCTCTGGGGAATAATAAAAACTAACCAGCGAACTGACAGAGGGCCTGACCCCCACCATCCACATGGACCACACACAAAAAAAAAAAACCGTACCCTCCAGCTACTAATTATAATGCTAACTTGCAAAATTTCCCTGCATTTTAAAACAATGGAAAAATGGTGGTGGGATCATACTTAGAAGAATGGCATCTTGTCAGTCTTCACTAACAAAAATAGGCAACACCAAGTCAGCTACTCCTCAGCATGGTTATGTCCGTCGCATCCTTCTTGGGTTTCAGGAGGCAAAAACAAACGTTATCACAATTATGGTGAAACGCTGAACACCTGCAAATAATTTTCAACGTACTGGTTAATTTGAAAACTCTCCAGCATAATTCTTGGAACAAGCCAGGTACCTGTGCCCACGCATAGAGGAGTATATAGAAACATGGTGGAATCCCAGCTGATGAAGCAAAGGATTCTTAAAGGAATGAGATGACCATGCGGATCCTGTTTAATTCTCTGAAACAGAATCCGCACTTTTCACCTGCCAAACACATGCCCACTACTCTTCTCTTGGGATAATAAAAACAAACCAGCGATCTGACAGAGGGCCTGAACACCCATCCTGACGGACCCCACAAAACAAAAAAGTACCCTCCAGCTACTAATTAGAATGCCAATTTGCAAAATTTCCCTGCATTTTTAAACAATGGAGAAATGATGGTGGGATGATACTTAGAAGAATGGCTTCTTGACAGTCTCCACTAACAAAATTGGCAACACCAAGTCAGCTACTCCTCAGCATAGTTATGTCCGTCGCAGCCTTCTTGGGTTTCAGGAGGCACAAACACACGTTATCACAATTATGGTGAAACACTGAACACCTGCAAATAATTTTCAACGTAGTGGTTAATTGAAAAGCTCTGCGGCATACTTCTTGGAACAAGCCAGTTACCTGTTCCCACGCAAAGAGGAGTATAGAGAAGCATGGTGGATTTCCAGCTGATGAAGTAAAGGATTATTAAAGGAATGGGATGACCATGGGGATCATCGTTAATTCTCTGAAACAGAATCCGCCCTTTTCACCTGCCAAACACATGCCCACTTCTCCTCTCTGGGGATAATAAAAACTAACCAGCGAACTGACAGAGGGCCTGACCCCCCCCATCCACATCGACCACACACAAAAAAAAAACCGTACCCTCCAGCTACTAATTATAATGCTAACTTGCAAAATTTTCCTGCATTTTTAAACAATGGAAAAATGATGGGGAGATGATACTTAGAAGAATGGATTCTTGTCAGTCTCCACTAACAAAAATGGGCAAAACCAAGTCAGCTACTCCTGAGCATAGTTATGTCCGTCGCAGCCTTCTTGGGTTTCAGGAGGCACAAACAAACGTTATCACAATTATGGTGAAACGCTGAACACCTGCAAATAATTTTCAACGTAGTGGTTAATTGAAAAGCTCTGCGGCATACATCTTGGAACCAGGCAGTTACCTGTTCCCTCGCAAAGAGGAGTATAGAGAACCATGGTGGATTTCCAGCTGATGAAGTAAAGGATTATTAAAGGAACGGGATGGCCATGGGGATGATCGTTAATTCTCTGAAACAGAATCCGCCCTTTTCACCTGCCAAACACATGCCCACTTCTCCTCTCTGGGGATAATAAAAACTAACTAGCGAACTGACAGAGGGCCTCACCCCCCCCCCCAATCCACATCGACCACACACAAAAAAAAAACCGTACCCTCCAGCTACTAATTATAATGCTAATTTGCAAAATTTCCCTGCATTTTAAAACAATGCAAAAATTGTGGTGGGATGATACTTAGAAGAATGGCTTCTTGTCAGTCTCCACTAACAAAAATAGGCAACACAAAGTCAGCTACTCCTCAGCATAGTTATGTCCGTCGCAGCCTTCTTGGGTTTCAGGAGGCACAAACACACGTTATCACAATTATGGTGAAACGGTGAACACCTGCAAATAATTTTCAACGTACTAGTTAATTGAAAAGCTCTGCGGCATACTTCTTGGAACAAGCCAGTTACCTGTTCCCACGCAAAGAGGAGTATATAGAACCATGGTGGATTTCCAGCTGATCAAGTAAAGGATTATTAAAGGAACGGGATGACCATGGGGATCATCGTTAATTCTCTGAAACAGAATCCGCCCTTTTCACCTGCCAAACACATGCCCACTTCTCCTCTCTGGGGATAATAAAAACTAACCAGCGAACTGACAGAGGGCCTGACCCCCCCCCATCCACATCGACCACACACACACAAAAAAAAACCGTACCTTCCTGCTACTAATTATAATGCTAACTTGCAAAATTTCCCTGCATTTTAAAACAATGGAAAAATGGTGGTGGGATGATACTTAGAGGAATGGCTTCTTGACAGTCTCCACTAACAAAAATAGGCAACACCAAGTCAGCTACTCCTCAGCATAGTTATGTCCGTCCCAGCCTTCTTGGGTTTCAGGAGGGACATACAAACGTTATCAAAATTATGGTGAAACGCTGAACACCTGCAAATAATTTTCAACGTACTGGTTAATTTGAAAACTCTCCAGCATAATTCTTGGACCAAGCCGGTTACCTGTTCCCATGCAAAGAGGAGTATATAGAACCATGGTGGATTTCTAGCTGATGAAGTAAAGGATTATTAAAGGAACGGGATGACCATGAGGATCATCGTTAATTCTCTGAAACAGAATCCGCCCTTTTCACCTGCCAAACACATGCCCACTTCTCCTCTCTGGGGAATAATAAAAACTAACCAGCGAACTGACAGAGGGCCTGACCCCCACCATCCACATCGACCACACACAAAAAAAAAAAAACCGTACCCTCCAGCTTCTAATTATAATGCTAACTTGCAAAATTTCCCTGCATTTTAAAACAATGGAAAAATGGTGGTGGGATCATACTTAGAAGAATGGCATCTTGTCAGTCTTCACTAACAAAAATAGGCAACACCAAGTCAGCTACTCCTCAGCATGGTTATGTCCGTCGCATCCTTCTTGGGTTTCAGGAGGCAAAAACAAACGTTATCACAATTATGGTGAAACGCTGAACACCTGCAAATAATTTTCAACGTACTGGTTAATTTGAAAACTCTCCAGCATAATTCTTGGAACAAGCCAGGTACCTGTGCCCACGCATAGAGGAGTATATAGAAACATGGTGGAATCCCAGCTGATGAAGCAAAGGATTCTTAAAGGAATGAGATGACCATGCGGATCCTGTTTAATTCTCTGAAACAGAATCCGCACTTTTCACCTGCCAAACACATGCCCACTACTCTTCTCTTGGGATAATAAAAACAAACCAGCGATCTGACAGAGGGCCTGAACACCCATCCTGACGGACCCCACAAAACAAAAATGTACCCTCCAGCTACTAATTAGAATGCCAATTTGCAAAATTTCCCTGCATTTTTAAACAATGGAGAAATGATGGTGGGATGATACTTAGAAGAATGGCTTCTTGACAGTCTCCACTAACAAAATTGGCAACACCAAGTCAGCTACTCCTCAGCATAGTTATGTCCGTCGCAGCCTTCTTGGGTTTCAGGAGGCACAAACACACGTTATCACAATTATGGTGAAACACTGAACACCTGCAAATAATTTTCAACGTAGTGGTTAATTGAAAAGCTCTGCGGCATACTTCTTGGAACAAGCCAGTTACCTGTTCCCACGCAAAGAGGAGTATAGAGAAGCATGGTGGATTTCCAGCTGATGAAGTAAAGGATTATTAAAGGAACGGGATGACCATGGGGATCATCGTTAATTCTCTGAAACAGAATCCGCCCTTTTCACCTGCCAAACACATGCCCACTTCTCCTCTCTGGGGATAATAAAAACTAACCAGCGAACTGACAGAGGGCCTGACCCCCCCCATCCACATCGACCACACACAAAAAAAAAACCGTACCCTCCAGCTACTAATTATAATGCTAACTTGCAAAATTTTCCTGCATTTTTAAACAATGGAAAAATGATGGTGAGATGATACTTACAAGAATGGATTCTTGTCAGTCTCCACTAACAAAAATAGCCAAAACCAAGTCAGCTACTCCTCAGCATAGTTATGTCCGTCGCAGCCTCTTGGGTTTCAGGAGGCACAAACAAACGTTATCACAATTATGGTGAAACGCTGAACACCTGAAAATAATTTTCAACGTACTGGTTAATTGAAAAGCTCTGCGGCATACTTCTTGGAACAAGCCAGTTACCTGTTCCCACGCAAAGAGGAGTATATAGAACAATGGTAGATTTCCAGCTGATGAAGTAAAGGATTATTAAAGGAACGGGATGACCATGGGGATCATCGTTAATTCTCTGAAACAGAATCCGCCCTTTTCACCTGCCAAACACATGCCCACTTCTCCTCTCTGGGGATAATAAAAACTAACCAGCGAACTGACAGAGGGCCTGACCCCCCCCCCATATCGACCCCACACACACAAAAAAACCGTACCCTCCAGCTACTAATTATAATGCTAACTTGCAAAATTTCCCTGCATTTTAAAACAATGGAAAAATGGTGGTGGGATCATACATAGAAGAATGGCGTCTTGTCTGTCTCCACTAACAAAAATAGGCAACACCAAGTCAGCTACTCCTCAGCATAGTTATGTCCGTCGCAGCCTTCTTGGGTTTCAGGAGGCACAAACAAAGGTTCTCACAATTATGGTGAAACGCTGAACACCTGCAAATAATTTTCAACGTAGTGGTTAATTGAAAAGCTCTGCAGCATACTTCTTGGAACAAGGCAGTTGCCTGTTCCCACGCAAAGAGGAGTATAGAGAACCATGGTGGATTTCCAGCTGATGAAGTAAAGGATTATTAAAGGAACGGGATGACCATGGGGATCATCGTGAATTCTCTGAAACAGAATCCGCCCTTTTCACCTGCCAAACACATGCCCACTTCTCCTCTCTGGGGATAATAAAAACTAACCAGCAAACTGACAGAGGGCCTGACCCCCCCATCCACATCGACCACGTAAAAAAAAAAAAAACCGTACCCTCCAGCTACTAATTATAATGCTAACTTGCAAAATTTCCCTGCATTTTAAAACAATGGAAAAATGGTGGTGGGATGATACTTAGAAGAATGGCTTCTTGTCTGTCTCCACTAACAAAAATAGGCAACAGCAAGTCAGCTACTCCTCAGCATAGTTATGTCCGTCGCAGCCTTCTTGGGTTTCAGGAGGGACATACAAACGTTATCAAAATTATGGTGAAAGCTGAAAACCTGCAAATAATTTTCAACGTACTGGTTAATTTGAAAACTCTCCAGCATAATTCTTGGAACAAGCCAGGTACCTGTGCCCACGCATAGAGGAGTATATAGAATCATGGTGGAATCCCAGCTGATGAAGCAAAGGATTCTTAAAGGAATGAGATGACCATGAGGATCATCGTTAATTCTCTGAAACAGAATCCGCCCTTTTCACCTGCCAAACACATGCCCACTTCTCCTCTCTGGGGATAATAAAAACTAACTAGCGAACTGACAGAGGGCCTCACCCCCCCCCCCCAATCCACATCGACCACACACAAAAAAAAAACCGTACCCTCCAGCTACTAATTATAATGCTAATTTGCAAAATTTCCCTGCATTTTAAAACAATGCAAAAATTGTGGTGGGATGATACTTAGAAGAATGGCTTCTTGTCAGTCTCCACTAACAAAAATAGGCAACACAAAGTCAGCTACTCCTCAGCATAGTTATGTCCGTCGCAGCCTTCTTGGGTTTCAGGAGGCACAAACACACGTTATCACAATTATGGTGAAACGGTGAACACCTGCAAATAATTTTCAACGTACTAGTTAATTGAAAAGCTCTGCGGCATACTTCTTGGAACAAGCCAGTTACCTGTTCCCACGCAAAGAGGAGTATATAGAACCATGGTGGATTTCCAGCTGATCAAGTAAAGGATTATTAAAGGAACGGGATGACCATGGGGATCATCGTTAATTCTCTGAAACAGAATCCGCCCTTTTCACCTGCCAAACACATGCCCACTTCTCCTCTCTGGGGATAATAAAAACTAACCAGCGAACTGACAGAGGGCCTGACCCCCCCCCATCCACATCGACCACACACACACAAAAAAAAACCGTACCTTCCTGCTACTAATTATAATGCTAACTTGCAAAATTTCCCTGCATTTTAAAACAATGGAAAAATGGTGGTGGGATGATACTTAGAGGAATGGCTTCTTGACAGTCTCCACTAACAAAAATAGGCAACACCAAGTCAGCTACTCCTCAGCATAGTTATGTCCGTCCCAGCCTTCTTGGGTTTCAGGAGGGACATACAAACGTTATCAAAATTATGGTGAAACGCTGAACACCTGCAAATAATTTTCAACGTACTGGTTAATTTGAAAACTCTCCAGCATAATTCTTGGACCAAGCCGGTTACCTGTTCCCATGCAAAGAGGAGTATATAGAACCATGGTGGATTTCTAGCTGATGAAGTAAAGGATTATTAAAGGAACGGGATGACCATGAGGATCATCGTTAATTCTCTGAAACAGAATCCGCCCTTTTCACCTGCCAAACACATGCCCACTTCTCCTCTCTGGGGAATAATAAAAACTAACCAGCGAACTGACAGAGGGCCTGACCCCCACCATCCACATCGACCACACACACACAAAAAAAAAACCGTACCCTCCAGCTACTAATTATAATGCTAACTTGCAAAATTTCCCTGCATTTTAAAACAATGGAAAAATGGTGGTGGGATCATACTTAGAAGAATGGCATCTTGTCAGTCTTCACTAACAAAAATAGGCAACACCAAGTCAGCTACTCCTCAGCATGGTTATGTCCGTCGCATCCTTCTTGGGTTTCAGGAGGCAAAAACAAACGTTATCACAATTATGGTGAAACGCTGAACACCTGCAAATAATTTTCAACGTACTGGTTAATTTGAAAACTCTCCAGCATAATTCTTGGAACAAGCCAGGTACCTGTGCCCACGCATAGAGGAGTATATAGAAACATGGTGGAATCCCAGCTGATGAAGCAAAGGATTCTTAAAGGAATGAGATGACCATGCGGATCCTGTTTAATTCTCTGAAACAGAATCCGCACTTTTCACCTGCCAAACACATGCCCACTACTCTTCTCTTGGGATAATAAAAACAAACCAGCGATCTGACAGAGGGCCTGAACACCCATCCTGACGGACCCCACAAAACAAAAAAGTACCCTCCAGCTACTAATTAGAATGCCAATTTGCAAAATTTCCCTGCATTTTTAAACAATGGAGAAATGATGGTGGGATGATACTTAGAAGAATGGCTTCTTGACAGTCTCCACTAACAAAATTGGCAACACCAAGTCAGCTACTCCTCAGCATAGTTATGTCCGTCGCAGCCTTCTTGGGTTTCAGGAGGCACAAACACACGTTATCACAATTATGGTGAAACACTGAACACCTGCAAATAATTTTCAACGTAGTGGTTAATTGAAAAGCTCTGCGGCATACTTCTTGGAACAAGCCAGTTACCTGTTCCCACGCAAAGAGGAGTATAGAGAAGCATGGTGGATTTCCAGCTGATGAAGTAAAGGATTATTAAAGGAACGGGATGACCATGGGGATCATCGTTAATTCTCTGAAACAGAATCCGCCCTTTTCACCTGCCAAACACATGCCCACTTCTCCTCTCTGGGGATAATAAAAACTAACCAGCGAACTGACAGAGGGCCTGACCCCCCCCATCCACATCGACCACACACAAAAAAAAAGCCGTACCCTCCAGCTACTAATTATAATGCTAACTTGCAAAATTTTCCTGCATTTTTAAACAATGGAAAAATGATGGTGAGATGATACTTACAAGAATGGATTCTTGTCAGTCTCCACTAACAAAAATAGCCAAAACCAAGTCAGCTACTCCTCAGCATAGTTATGTCCGTCGCAGCCTCTTGGGTTTCAGGAGGCACAAACAAACGTTATCACAATTATGGTGAAACGCTGAACACCTGAAAATAATTTTCAACGTACTGGTTAATTGAAAAGCTCTGCGGCATACTTCTTGGAACAAGCCAGTTACCTGTTCCCACGCAAAGAGGAGTATATAGAACAATGGTAGATTTCCAGCTGATGAAGTAAAGGATTATTAAAGGAACGGGATGACCATGGGGATCATCGTTAATTCTCTGAAACAGAATCCGCCCTTTTCACCTGCCAAACACATGCCCACTTCTCCTCTCTGGGGATAATAAAAACTAACCAGCGAACTGACAGAGGGCCTGACCCCCCCCCCCATATCGACCCCACACACACAAAAAAACCGTACCCTCCAGCTACTAATTATAATGCTAACTTGCAAAATTTCCCTGCATTTTAAAACAATGGAAAAATGGTGGTGGGATCATACATAGAAGAATGGCGTCTTGTCTGTCTCCACTAACAAAAATAGGCAACACCAAGTCAGCTACTCCTCAGCATAGTTATGTCCGTCGCAGCCTTCTTGGGTTTCAGGAGGCACAAACAAAGGTTCTCACAATTATGGTGAAACGCTGAACACCTGCAAATAATTTTCAACGTAGTGGTTAATTGAAAAGCTCTGCAGCATACTTCTTGGAACAAGGCAGTTGCCTGTTCCCACGCAAAGAGGAGTATAGAGAACCATGGTGGATTTCCAGCTGATGAAGTAAAGGATTATTAAAGGTACGGGATGACCATGGGGATCATTGTGAATTCTCTGAAACAGAATCCGCCCTTTTCACCTGCCAAACACATGCCCACTTCTCCTCTCTGGGGATAATAAAAACTAACCAGCAAACTGACAGAGGGCCTGACCCCCCCATTCACATCGACCACGTAAAAAAAAAAAAAACCGTACCCTCCAGCTACTAATTATAATGCTAACTTGCAAAATTTCCCTGCATTTTAAAACAATGGAAAAATGGTGGTGGGATGATACTTAGAAGAATGGCTTCTTGTCAGTCTCCACTAACAAAAATAGGCAACACCAAGTCAGCTACTCCTCAGCATAGTTATGTCCGTCGCAGCCTTCTTGGGTTTCAGGAGGCACAAACACACGTTATCACAATTATGCTGAAACGCTGAACACCTGCAAATAATTTTCAAGGTAGTGATTAATTGAAAAGCTCTGCGGCATACTTCTTGGAACAAGGCAGTTACCTGTTCCCACGCAAAGAGGAGTATAGAGAACCATGGTGGATTTCCAGCTGATGAAGTAAAGGATTATTAAAGGAACGGGATGACCATGGGGATCATCGTTAATTCTCTGAAACAGAATCCGCCCTTTTCACCTGCCAAACACATGCCCACTTCTCCTCTCTGGGGATAATAAAAAGTAACCAGCGAACTGACAGAGGGCCTGACCCCCCCCATCCACATCGACCACACACACAAAAAAAAACTGTACCCTCCAGCTACTAATTATAATGCTAACTTGCAAAATTTCCCTGCATTTTAAAAAAATGGAAAAATGGTGGTGGGATCATACTTAGAAGAATGGCTTCTTGTCTGTCTCCACTAACAAAAATAGGCAACACCAAGTCAGCTACTCCTCAGCATAGTTATGTCCGTCGCAGCCTTCGTGGGTTTCAGGAGGGACATACAAACGTTATCAAAATTATGGTGAAACGCTGAAAACCTGCAAATAATTTTCAACGTACTGGTTAATTTGAAAACTCTCCAGCATAATTCTTGGAACAAGCCAGGTACCTGTGCCCACGCATAGAGGAGTATATAGAATCATGGTGGAATCCCAGCTGATGAAGCAAAGGATTCTTAAAGGAATGAGATGACCATGCGGATCCTGTTTAATTCTATGAAACACAATCCGCACTTTTCACCTGCCAAACACATGCCCACTACTCTTCTCTGGGGATAATAAAAACAAACCAGCGATCTGACAGAGGGCCTGAACACCCATCCTGACCGACCCCACAAAACAAAAAAGTACCCTCCAGCTACTAATTATAATGCCAATTTGCAAAATTTCCCTGCATTTTTAAACAATGGAGAAATGATGGTGGGATGATACTTAGAAGAATGGCTTCTTGTCAGTCTCCACTGACAAAAATAGGCAACACCAAGTCAGCTACGCCTCAGCATAGTTATGTCCGTAGCAGCCATATTTGGTTTCAGTAGGCACATACACACGTTATCACAATTATGGTGAAACGCTGAAAACCTGCAAAGGATTGTCAACATACTGGTTAATTGAAAAGCTCTGAGGCATACTTCTTGGAACTAGCCAGTTTCCTGTGCCCACGCATAGACAAGTATATAGAACCATGGTGGATTCCCAGCTCATGAAGCAAAGGATTCTTAAAGGAACGGGATTACCATGCGGATCCTGTTTAATTCTGTGAAACAGATCTGCAGTTTTCACCTGCCATACTGATACCCACTTCTCCTCTCTGGGGATAATAAAAACCAACCGGGGAACTGACAGAGGGCCTGACCAACACATCCACACCGACCCCACAGGAAAAAAAAAACAAAACACCGTAGCCTCCAGCTACTAATTATAATGCTAACTTGCAAAATTTTCCTGCATTTTTAAACAATGGAAAAATGATGGTGAGATGATACTTAGAAGAATGGATTCTTGTCAGTCTCCACTAACAAAAATAGGCAAAACCAAGTCAGCTACTCCTCAGCATAGTTATGTCCGTCGCAGCCTTCTTGGGTTTCAGGAGGCACAAACAAAGGTTCTCACAATTATGGTGAAACGCTGAACACCTGCAAATAATTTTCAACGTAGTGGTTAATTGAAAAGCTCTGCGGCATACACCTTGGAACAAGGCAGTTACCTGTTCCCTCGCAAAGAGGAGTATAGAGAACCATGGTGGATTTCCAGCTGATGAAGTAAAGGATTATTAAAGGAACGGGATGGCCATGGGGATCATCGTTAATTCTCTTAAACAGAATCTGCCCTTTTCACCTGCCAAACACATGCCCACTTCTCCTCTCTGGGGATAATAAAAACTAACCAGCGAACTGACAGAGGGCCTGACCCCCCCCGTATACATCGACCACACACAAAAAAAAAAACCGTACCCTCCAGCTACTAATTATAATGCTAACTTGCAAAATTTCCCTGCATTTTAAAACAATGGAAAAATGGTGGTGGGATGATACTTAGAAGAATGGCTTCTTGTCAGTCTCCACTAACAAAAATAGGCAACACCAAGTCAGCTACTCCTCAGCATAGTTATGTCCGTCGCAGCCTTCTTGGGTTTCAGGAGGCACAAACACACGTTATCACAATTATGGTGAAACGCTGAACACCTGCAAATAATTTTCAACGTACTGGTTAATTGAAAAGCTCTGCGGCATACTTCTTGGAACAAGCCAGTTACCTGTTCCCACGCAAAGAGGAGCATGGAGAAAAATGGTGGATTTCCAGCTGATGGAGTAAAGGATTATTAAAGGAACGGGATCACCATGGGGATCATCGTTAATTCTCTGAAACAGAATCCGCCCTTTTCATCTGCCAAACACATGCCCACTTCTCCTCTCTGGGGATAATAAAAACTAACCAGCGAACTGACAGAGGGCCTGACCCCCCCCATCCACATCGACCACACACACACAAAAAAAAACCGTACCTTCCAGCTACTAATTATAATGCTAACTTGCAAAATTTCCCTGCATTTAAAACAATGGAAAAATGGTGGTGGGATCATACTTAGAAGAATGGCTTCTTGTCTGTCTCCACTAACAAAAATAGGCAACACCAAGTCAGCTACTCCTCAGCATAGTTATGTCCGTCGCAGCCTTCTTGGGTTTCAGGAGGGACATACAAACGTTATCAAAATTATGGTGAAACGCTGAAAACCTGCAAATAATTGTCAAAGTACTGGTTAATTTGAAAACTCTCCAGCATAATTCTTGGAACAAGCCAGGTACCTGTGCCCACGCATAGAGGAGTATATAGAAACATGGTGGAATCCCAGCTGATGAAGCAAAGGATTCTTAAAGGAATGAGATGACCATGCGGATCCTGTTTAATTCTCTGAAACACAATCCGCACTTTTCACCTGCCAAACACATGCCCACTAATCTTCTCTGGGGATAATAAAAACAAACCAGTGATCTGACAGAGGGCCTGAACACCCATCCTGACTGACCCCACAAAACAAAAAAGTACCCTCCAGCTACTAATTATAATGCCAATTTGCAAAATTTCCCTGTATTTTTAAACAACGGAGAAATGATGGTGGGAGCATACTTAGAAGAATGGCTTCTTGTCTGTGTCCACTCAGAAAAATAGGCAACACCAAGTCAGCTACTCCTCAGCATAGTTATGTCCGTCGCAGCCTTCTTGGGTTTCAGGAGGCACACACACGTTATCACAATTATGGTGAAACGCTGAACACCTGCAAATAATTTTGAACGTACTGGTTAATTGAAAAGCTCTGCAGCATACTTCTTGGAACAAGCCAGTTACCTGTTCCCACGCAAACAGGAGTATATAGAACCATGGTGGATTTCCAGCTGATGAAGTAAAGGATTATTAAAGGAACGGGATGACCATGGGGATCATCGTTAATTCTCTGAAACAGAATCCGCCCTTTTCACCTGCCAAACACATGCCCACTTCTCCTCTCTGGGGATAATAAAAACTAACCAGCGAACTGACAGATGGCCTGAAACCCCCCCATCCACATGGACCACACACCCAAAAAAAACCGTACCCTCCAGCTACTAATTATAATGCTAACTTGCAAAATTTCCCTGCATTTGAAACAATGGAAAAATGGTGGTGGGATCATACTTAGAAGAATGGCTTCTTGTCTGTCTCCACTAACAAAAATAGGCAACACCAATTCAGCTACTCCTCAGCATAGTTATGTCCGTCCCAGCCTTCTTGGGTTTCAGGAGGGACATACAAACGTTATCAAAATTATGGTGAAATGCTGAACACCTGCAAGTAATTTTCAACGTACTGGTTAATTTGAAAACTCTCCAGCATAATTCTTGGAACAAGCCAGGTACCTGTGCCCACGCATAGAGGAGTATATAGAAACATGGTGGAATCCCAGCTGATGAAGCAAAGGATTCTTAAAGGAATAAGATGACCATGCGGATCCTGTTTAATTCTCTGAAACAGAATCCGCACTTTTCACCAGCCAAACACATGCCCACTACTCTTCTCTGGGGAGAATAAAAACAAACCAGCGATCTGACAGAGGGCCTGAATACCCATCCTGACCGACCCCACAAAACAAAAAAGTACCCTCCAGCTACTAATTATAATGCCAATTTGCAAAATTTCCCTGCATTTTTAAACAATGGAGAAATGATGGTGGGATGATACTTAGAAGAATGGCTTCTTGTCAGTCTCCACTGACAAAAATAGGCAACACCAAGTCAGCTACGTCTCAGCATAGTTATGTCCGTAGCAGCCATATTTGGTTTCAGTAGGCACATACACACGTTATCACAATTATGGTGAAACGCTGAAAACCTGCAAAGGATTGTCAACATAATGCTTAATTGAAAAGCTCTGAGGCATACTTCTTGGAAGTAGCCAGTATCCTGTGCCCACACATAGACAAGTGTATAGAACCATGGTGGATTCCCAGCTCATGAAGCAAAGGATTCTTAGAGGAACGGGATTACCATGCGGATCCTGTTTAATGCTCTGAAACAGATCCGCAGTTTTCACCTGCCATACTAATACCCACTTCTCCTCTCTGGGGATAATATAAACCAACCGGGGAACTGACAGAGGGCCTGACCAACACATCCACACCGACCCCACAGGAAAAAAAAAAACAAAACACCGTAGCCTCCAGCTACTAATTATAATGCTAACTTGCAAAATTTTCCTGCATTTTTAAACAATGGAAAAATGATGGTGAGATGATACTTACAAGAATGGATTCTTGTCAGTCTCCACTAACAAAAATAGGCAAAACCAAGTCAGCTACGCCTCAGCATAGTTATGTCCGTCGCAGCCTTCTTGGGTTTCAGGAGGCACAAACAAACGTTATCACAATTATGGTGAAACGCTGAACACCTGCAAATAATTTTCAACGTAGTGGTTAATTGAAAAGCTCTGCGGCATACTTCTTGGAACAAGCCAGTTACCTGTTCCCACGCAAAGAGGAGTATAGAGAACCATGGTGGATTTCCAGCTGATGAAGTAAAGGATTATTAAAGGAACGGGATGACCATGGGGATCATCGTTAATTCTCTGAAACAGAATCCGCCCTTTTCACCTGCCAAACACATGCCCATTTCTCCTCTCTGGGGAATAATGAAAACTAACCAGCGAACTGACAGAGGGCCTGACCCCCACCATCCACATCGACCACACACAAAAAAAAAAAAACCGTACCCTCCAGCTACTAATTATAATGCTAACTTGCAAAATTTCCCTGCATTTTAAAACAATGGAAAAATGGTGGTGGGATGATACTTAGAAGAATGGCTTCTTGTCAGTCTCCACTAACAAAAATAGGCAACACCAAGTCAGCTACTCCTCAGCATGGTTATGTCCGTCGCAGCCTTCTTGGGTTTCAGGAGGCACAAACAAAGGTTCTCACAATTATGGTGAAACGCTGAACACCTGCAAATAATTTTCAACATACTGGTTAATTGAAAAGCTCTGCGGCATACTTCTTGGAACAAGCCAGTTACCTGTTCCCACGCAAAGAGGAGTATAGAGATCCATGGTGGATTTCCAGCTGATGAAGTAAAGGATTATTAAAGGAACGGGATGACCATGGAGATCATCGTTAATTCTCTGAAAGAGAATCCGCCCTTTTCACCTGCCAAACACATGCCCACTTCTCCTCTCTGGGGATAATAAAAACTAACCAGCGAACTGACAGAGGGCCTGACCCCCACCATCCACATCGACCACACACACAAAAAAAACCGTACCCTCCAGCTACTAATTATAATGCTAACTCGCAAAATATCCCTGCATTTTAAAACAATGGAAAAATGGTGGTGGGATGATACTTAGAAGAATGGCTTCTTGTCAGTCTCCACTAACAAAAATAGGCAACACCAAGTCAGCTACTCCTCAGCATAGTTATGTCCGTCGCAGCCTTCTTGGGTTTCAGGAGGCACAAACACACGTTATCACAATTATGGTGAAACGCTGAACACCTGCAAGTAATTTTCAACGTACTGGTAATTGAAAAGCTCTGCGGCATACTTCTTGGAACAAGCCAGTTACCTGTTCCCACGCAAACAGGAGTATATAGAACCATGGTGGATTTCCAGCTGATGAAGTAAAGGATTATTAAAGGAACGGGATGACCATGAGGATCATCGTTAATTCTCTGAAACAGAATCCGCCCTTTTCACCTGCCAAACACATGCCCACTTCTCCTCTCTGGGGATAATAAAAACTAACCAGCGAACTGACAGAGGGCCTGACCCCCCCCCCATCCACATCGACCACACACACACAAAAAAAACCGTACCTTCCAGCTACTAATTATAATGCTAACTTGCAAAATTTCCCTGCATTTTAAAACAATGGAAAAATGGTGGTGGGATCATACTTAGAAGAATGGCTTCTTGTCTGTCTCCACTAAGAAAAATAGGCAACACCAAGTCAGGTACTCCTCAGCATAGTTATGTCCGTCGCAGCCTTCTTGGGTTTCAGGAGGCACAAATAGACGTTATCACAATTATGGTGAAACGCTGAACACCTGCAAATAATTTTGAACGTACTGGTTAATTGAAAAGCTCTGCGGCATACTTCTTGGAACAAGCCACTTACCTGTTCCCACGCAAAGAGGAGTATATAGAACCATGGTGGATTTCCAGTTGATGAAGTAAAGGATTATTAAAGGAACGGGATGACCATGGGGATCATTGTTAATTCTCTGAAACAGAATCCGCCCTTTTCACCTGCCAAACACATGCCCACTTCTCCTCTCTGGGGATAATAAAAACTAACCAGCGAACTGACAGAGGGCCTGACCCCCCATCCACATCGACCACACACAAAAAAAAAAAAACCGTACCCTCCAGCTACTAATTATAATGCTAACTTGCAAAATTTCCCTGCATTTTAAAACAATGGAAAAATGGTGGTGGGATGATACTTAGAAGAATGGCTTCTTTTCAGTCTCCACTAACAAAAATAGGCAACACCAAGTCAGCTACTCCTCAGCATGGTTATGTCCATCGCAGCCTTCTTGGGTTTCAGGAGGCACAAACAAAGGTTCTCACAATTATGGTGAAACGCTGAACACCTGCAAATAATTTTCAACGTAGTGGTTAATTGAAAAGCTCTGCGGCATACTTCTTGGAACAAGCCAGTTACCTGTTCCCACGCAAAGAGGAGTATAGAGAACCATGGTGGATTTCCAGCTGATGAAGTAAAGGATTATTAAAGGAACAGGATGACCATGGGGATCATCGTTAATTCTCTGAAACAGAATCCGCCCTTTTCACCTGCCAAACACATGCCCACTTCTCCTCTCTGGGGATAATAAAAACTAACCAGCGAACTGACAGAGAGCCTGACCCCAACCATCCACATCGACCACACACACACAAAAAAAACCGTACCCTCCAGCTACTAATTATAATGCTAACTTGCAAAATTTCCCTGCATTTTAAAACAATGGAAAAATGGTGGTGGGATGATACTTAGAAGAATGGCTTCTTGTCAGTCTCCACTAACAAAAATAGGCAACACCATGTCAGCTACTCCTCAGCATAGTTATGTCCGTCGCAGCCTTCTTGGGTTTCAGGACGCACAAACAAACGTTATCACAATTATGGTGAAACGCTGAACACCTGCAAATAATTTTCAACGTACTGGTTAATTGAAAAGCTCTACGGCATACTTCTTGGAACAAGCCAGTTACCTGTTCCCACGCAAACAGGAGTATATAGAACCATGGTGGATTTCCAGCTGATGAAGTAAAGGATCATTAAAGGAACGGGATGACCATGAGGATCATCGTTAATTCTCTGAAACAGAATCCACCCTTTTCACCTGCCAAACACATGCCCACTTCTCCTCTCTGGGGATAATAAAAACTAACCAGCGAACTGACAGAGGGCCTGACCCCCCCCCTTCTACATCGACCACACACAAAAAAAAAAAAAAACCGTGCCCTCCAGCTACTAATTATAATGCTAACTTCCAAAATTTCCCTGCATTTCAAAACAATGGAAAAATGGTGGTGGGATGATACTTAGAAAAATGGCTTCTTGTCAGTCTCCACTAACAAAAATAGGCAACACCAAGTCAGCTACTCCTCAGCATAGTTATGTCCGTCGCAGCCTTCTTGGGTTTCAGGAGGCACAAACAAAGTTTCTCACAATTATGGTGAAACGCTGAACACCTGCAAATAATTTTCAACGTAGTGGTTAATTGAAAAGCTCTGCGGCATACTTCTTGGAACAAGCCAGTTACCTGTTCCCACGCAAAGAGGAGTATAGAGAACCATGGTGGATTTCCAGCTGATGAAGTAAAGGATTATTAAAGGAACGGGATGATCATGGGGATCATCATTAATTCTCTGAAACAGAATCCGCCCTTTTCACCTGCCAAACACATGCCCACTTCTCCTCTCTGGGGATAATAAAAACTAACCAGGAACTGACAGAGGGCTTGACGCCCCCCATCCACATCGACCACACACACAAAAAAAAACTGTACCCTCCAGCTACTAATTATAATGCTAACTTGCAAAATTTCCCTGCATTTAAAACAATGGAAAAATGGTGGTGGGATCATACTTAGAAGAATGGCTTCTTGTCTGTCTCCACTAACAAAAATAGGCAACACCAAGTCAGCTACTCCTCAGCATAGTTATGTCCGTCGCAGCCTTCTTGGGTTTCAGGAGGGACATACAAACGTTATCAAAATTATGGTGAAACGCTGAAAACCTGCAAATAATTTTCAACGTACTGGTTAATTTGAAAACTCTCCAGCATAATTCTTGGAACAAGCCAGGTACCTGTGCCCACGCATAGACAAGTATATAGTACCATGGTGGAATCCCAGCTCATGAAGCAAAGGATTCTTAAAGGAACGGGATTACCATGCGGATCCTGTTTAATTCTCTGAAACAGATCCGCAGTTTTCACCTGCCATATTAATACCCACTTCTCCTCTCTGGGGATAATAAAAACCAACCGGGGAACTGACAGAGGGCCTGACTAACACATCCACACCGACCCCACAGGAAAAAAAAAAAAAAAAACACCGTAGCCTCCAGCTACTAATTATAATGCTAACTTGCAAAATTTTCCTGCATTTTTAAACAATGGAAAAATGATGGTGAGATGATACTTACAAGAATGGATTCTTGTCAGTCTCCACTAACAAAAATAGGCAAAACCAAGTAAGCTACGCTTCAGCATAGTTATGTCCGTCGCAGCCTTCTTGGGTTTCAGGAGGCACAAACAAAGGTTCTCACAATTATGGTGAAACGCTGAACACCTGCAAATAATTTTCAACGTAGTGGTTAATTGAAAAGCTCTGCCGCATAATTCTTGGAACAAGCCAGGTACCTGTGCCCACGCATAGAGGATTATATAGAAACATGGTGGAATCCCAGCTGATGAAGCAAAGGATTCTTAAAGGAATGAGAAGACCATGCGGATCCTGTTTAATTCTCTGAAACAGAATCCGCACTTTTCACAAAGGATTCTTAAAGGAATGAGATGACCATGCGGATCCTGTTTAATTCTCTGAAACAGAATCCGCACTTTTCACCTGCCAAACACATGCCCACTACTCTTCTCTGGGGATAATAAAAACAAACCAGCGATCTGACAGAGGGCCTGAACACCCATCCTGACCGACCCCACAAAACAAAAAAGTACCCTCCAGCTACTAATTATAATGCCAATTTGCAAAATTTCCCTGCATTTTTAAACAATGGAGAAATGATGGTGGGATGATACTTAGAAGAATGGCTTCTTGTCAGTCTCCACTGACAAAAATAGGCAACACCAAGTCAGCTACGCCTCAGCATAGTTATGTCCGTAGCAGCCATATTTGGTTTCAGTAGGCACATACACACGTTATCACAATTATGGTGAAACGCTGAAAACCTGCAAAGGATTGTCAACATACTGGTTAATTGAAAAGCTCTGAGGCATACTTCTTGGAACTAGCCAGTTTCCTGTGCCCACGCATAGACAAGTATATAGAACCATGGTGGATTCCCAGCTCATGAAGCAAAGGATTCTTGAAGGAATGGGATTACCATGCGGATCCTGTTTAAAGTCTGAGACAGATCCGCAGTTTTCACCTGCCATACTAATACCCACTTCTCCTCTCTGGGGATAATAAAAACCAACCGGGGAACTGACAGAGGGCCTGACCAACACATCCACACCGACCCCACAGGAAAAAAAAAAAAAAAAACACCGTAGCCTCCAGCTACTAATTATAATGCTAACTTGCAAAATTTTCCTGCATTTTTAAACAATGGAAAAATGATGGTGAGATGATACTTACAAGAATGGATTCTTGTCAGTCTCCACTAACAAAAATAGGCAAAACCAAGTCAGCTACTCCTCAGCATAGTTATGTCCGTCGCAGCCTTCTTCGGTTTCAGGAGGCACAAACAAAGGTTCTCACAATTATGGTGAAACGCTGAACACCTGCAAATAATTTTCAACGTAGTGGTTAATTGAAAAGCTCTGCGGCATACTTCTTGGAACAAGCCAGTTAACTGTTCCCACGCAAACAGGAGTATATAGAACCATGGTGGATTTCCAGCTGATGAAGTAAAGGATTATTAAAGGAACGGGATGACCATGGGGATCATCGTTAATTCTGTGAAACAGAATCCGCCCTTTTCACCTGCCAAACACATGCCCACTTCTCCTCTCTGGGGAATAATAAAAACTAACCAGCGAACTGACAGAGGGCCTGACCCACACCATCCACATCGACCACACACACAAAAAAACCGTACTCTCCAGCTACTAATTATAATGCTAACTTGCAAAATTTCCCTGCATTTTAACACAATGGAAAAATCGTGTGGGATGATACTTAGAAGAATGGCTTCTTGTCTGTCTCCACTAAGAAAAATAGGCAACACCAAGTCAGCTACTCCTCAGCATAGTTATGTCCGTCGCAGCCTTCTTGGGTTTCAGGAGGCACAAACACATGTTATCACAATTATGGTGAAACGCTGAACACCTGCAAATAATTTTGAACGTACTGGTTAATTGAAAAGCTCTGCGGCATACTTCTTGGAACAAGCCAGTTACCTGTTCCCACGCAAAGAGGAGTATATAGAACCATGGTGGATTTCCAGTTGATGAAGTAAAGGATTATTAAAGAAACGGGATGACCATGGGGATCATTGTTAATTCTCTGAAACAGAATCTGCCCTTTTCACCTGCCAAACACATGCCCACTTCTCCTCTCTGGGGATAATAAAAACTAACCAGCGAACTCACAGAGGGCCTGACCCCTTCATCCACATCGACCACACACACAAAAAAAAAAAACCGTACCCTCCAGCTACTAATTATAATGCTAACTTGCAAAATTTCCCTGCATTTTAAAACAATGGAAAAATGGTGGTGGGATGATACTTAGAAGAATGGCTTCTTGTCAGTCTGCACTAACAAAAATAGGCAACACCAAGTCAGCTACTCCTCAGCATAGTTATGTCAGTCACAGCCTTCTTGGGTTTCAGGAGGCACAAACAAAGGTTCTCAGAATTATGGTGGAACGCTGAACACCTGCAAATAATTTTCAACGTACTGGTTAATTGAAAGGCTCTGCGGCATACTTCTTGGAACAAGCCAGTTACCTGTTCCCACGCAAAGAGGAGTATAGAGAACCATGGTGGATTTCTAGCTGATGAAGTAAAGGATTATTAAAGGAACGGGATGACCATGGGGATCATCGTTAATTCTCTGAAACAGAATCCGCCCTTTTCACCTGCCAAACACATGCCCACTTCTCCTCTCTGGGGATAATAAAAACTAACCAGCGAACTGACAGAGGGCCTGACCCCCCCCCATCGACATCGACCACACACACAAAAAAAACCGTACCCTCCTGCTACTAATTATAATTGTAACTTGCAAAATTTCCCTGCCTTTTAAAACAATGGAAAAATGGTGGTGGCATGATACTTAGAAGAATGGCTTCTTGTCAGTCTCCACTAACAAAAGTAGGCAACACCAAGTCAGCTACTCCTCAGCATAGTTATGTCGGTCGCAGCCTTCTTGGGTTTCAGGAGGCACAAACACACGTTATCACAATTATGGTTAAACGCTGAACACCTGCAAATAAGTTTCAACGTACTGGTTAATTGAAAAGCTCTGCGGCATACTTCTTGGAACAAGCCAGTTACCTGTTTCCACGCAAACAGGAGTATATAGAACTATGGTGGATTTCCAGCTGATGAAGTAAAGGATTATTAAAGGAACCGGATGACCATCGGGATCATCGTTAATTCTCTGAAACAGAATCCGCCCTTTTCACCTGCCAAACACATGCCCACTTCTCCTCTCTGGGGATAATAAAAACTAACCAGCGAACTGACAGAGGGATTGACCCCCCCATCCACATCTACCACACACACAAAAAAAACCGTACCCTCCAGCTACTAATTATAATGCTAACTTGCAAAATTTCCCTGCATTTAAAACAATGGAAAAATGGTGGTGGGATCATACTTAGAAGAATGGCTTCTTGTCTGTCTCCACTAACAAAAATAGGCAACACCAAGTCAGCTACTCCTCAGCATAGTTATGTCTGTCGCAGCCTTCTTGGGTTTCAGGAGGGACATACAAACCTTATCAAAATTATGGTGAAACGCTGAAAACCTGCAAATAATTTTCAACGTACTGGTTAATTTGAAAACTCTCCAGCATAATTCTTGGAACAAGCCAGGTACCTGTGCCCACGCATAGAGGAGTATATAGAAACATGGTGGAATCCCAGCTGATGAAGCAAAGGATTCTTAAAGGAATGAGATGACCATGCGGATCCTGTTTAATTCTCTGAAACAGAATCCGCACTTTTCACCTGCCAAACACATGCCCACTACTCTTCTCTGGGGATAATAAAAACAAACCAGCGATCTGACAGAGGGCCTGGACACCCATCCTGACCGACCCCACAAAACAAAAAAGTACCCTCCAGCTACTAATTATAATGCCAATTTGCAAAATTTCCCTGCATTTTTAAGCAATGGAGAAATGATGGTGGGATGATACTTAGAAGAATGGCTTCTTGTCAGTCTCCACTGACAAAAATAGGCAACACCAAGTCAGCTACGCCTCAGCATAGTTATGTCCGTAGCAGCCATATTTGTTTTCAGTAGGCACATACACACGTTATCACAATTATGGTGAAACGCTGAAAACCTGCAAAGGATTGTCAACATACTGGTTAATTGAAAAGCTCTGAGGCATACTTCTTGGAACTAGCCAGTTTCCTGTGCCCACGCATAGACAAGTATATAGAACCATGGTGGATTCCCAGCTCATGAAGCAAAGGATTCTTAAAGGAACGGGATTACCATGCGGATCCTGTTTAATTCTCTGAAACAGATCCGCAGTTTTCACCTGCCATACTAATACCCACTTCTCCTCTCTGGGGATAATAAAAGCCAACCGGGGAACTGACAGAGGGCCTGACCAACACATCCACACCGACCCCACAGGAAAAAAAAAAAAAAACACCATAGCCTCCAGCTACTAATTATAATGCTAACTTGCAAAATTTTCCTGCATTTTTAAACAATGGAAAAATGATGGTGAGATGATACTTACAAGAATGGATTCTTGTCAGTTCCACTAACAAAAATAGGCAAAACCAAGTCAGCTATGCCTCAGCATAGTTATGTCTGTCGCAGCCTTCTTGGGTTTCAGGAGGCACAAACACACGTTATAACAATTATGGTGAAACGCTGAACACCTGCAAATAATTTTCAACGTAGTGGTTAATTGAAAAGCTCTGCGGCATACTTCTTGGAACAAGGCAGTTACCTGTTCCCACGCAAAGAGGAGTATAGAGAACCATGGTGGATTTCCAGCTGATGAAGTAAAGGATTATTAAAGGAACCGGATGACCATCGGGATCATCGTTAATTCTCTGAAACAGAATCCGCCCTTTTCACCTGCCAAACACATGCCCACTTCTCCTCTCTGGGGATAATAAAAACTAACCAGCGAACTGACAGAGGGCCTGACCCCCCCCATCCACATCGACCACACAGAAAAAAAAAAAAAACGTACCCTCCAGCTACTAATTATAATGCTAACTTGCAAAATTTCCCTGCATTTTAAAACAATGGAAAAATGGTGGTGGGATCATACTTAGAAGAATGGCTTCTTGTCTGTCTCCACTAACAAAAATAGGCAACACCAAGTCAGCTACTCCTCAGCATAGTTATGTCCGTCCCAGCCTTCTTGGGTTTCAGGAGGGACATACAAACGTTATCAAAATTGTGGTGAAACGCTGAAAACCTGCAAATAATTTTCAACGTACTGGTTAATTTGAAAACTCTCCAGCATAATTCTTGGAACAAGCCAGGTACCTGTGCCCACGCATAGAGGAGTATATAGAAACATGGTGGAATCCCAGCTGATGAAGCAAAGGATTCTTAAAGGAATGAGATGACCATGCGGATCCTGTTTAATTCTCTGAAACAGAATCCGCACTTTTCACCTGCCAAACACATGCCCACTACTCTTCTCTGGGGATAATAAAAACAAACCAGCGATCTGACAGAGGGCCTGGACACCCATCCTGACTGACCCCACAAAACAAAAAAGTACCCTCCAGCTACTAATTATAATGCCAATTTGCAAAATTTCCCTGCATTTTTAAGCAACAGAGAAATGATGGTGGGATGATACTTAGAAGAATGGCTTCTTGTCAGTCTCCACTGACAAAAATAGGCAACACCAAGTCAGCTACGCCTCAGCATAGTTATGTCCGTAGCAGCCATATTTGTTTTCAGTAGGCACATACACACGTTATCACAATTATGGTGAAACGCTGAAAACCTGCAAAGGATTGTCAACATACTGGTTAATTGAAAAGCTCTGAGGCATACTTCTTGGAACTACCCAGTTTCCTGTGCCCACGCATAGACAAGTATATAGAACCATGGTGGATTCCCAGCTCATGAAGCAAAGGATTCTTAAAGGAACGGGATTACCATGCAGATCCTGTTTAATTCTCTGAAACAGATCCGCAGTTTTCACCTGCCATACTAATACCCACTTCTCCTCTCTGGGGATAATAAAAACCAACCGGGGAACTGACAGAGGGCCTTACCAACACATCCACACCGATCCCACAGGAAAAAAAAAAAAAAAAAAAACACCGTAGCCTCCAGTTACTAATTATAATGCTAACTTGCAAAATTTTCCTGCATTTTTAAACAATGGAAAAATGATGGTGAGAAGATACTTACAAGAATGGATTCTTGTCAGTCTCCACTAACAAAAATAGGCAACACCAATCAGCTACTCCTCAGCATAGTTATGTCTGTCGCAGCCTTCTTGGGTTTCAGGAGGCACAAACAAACGTTATCACAATTATGGTGAAACGCTGAACACCTGCAAATAATTTTCAACGTAGTGGTTAATTGAAAAGCTCTGCGGCATACTTCTTGGAACAAGGCAGTTACCTGTTCCCACGCAAAGAGGAGTATAGAGAACCATGGTGGATTTCCAGCTGATGAAGTAAAGGATTATTAAAGGAACGGGATGACCATGGGGATCATCGTTAATTCTCTGAAACAGAATCCGCCCTTTTCACCTGCCAAACACATGCCCACTTCTCCTCTCTGGGGAATAATAAAAACTAACCAGCGAACTGACAGAGGGCCTGACCCCCACCATCCACATCGACCACACACACAAAAAAAATACCGTACCCTCCAGCTACTAATTATAATGCTAACTTGCAAAATTTCCCTGCATTTTAAAACAATGGAAAAATGGTGGTGGGATGATACTTAGAAGAATGGATTCTTGTCAGTCTCCACTAACAAAAATAGGCAACACCAAGTCAGCTACTCCTCAGCATGGTTATGTCCGTCGCAGCCTTCTTGGGTTTCAGGGGGCACAAACAAACGTTATCAGAATTATTGTGAAACGCTGAACACCTGCAAATAATTTTCAACGTACTGGTTAATTGAAAAGCTCTGCGGCATACTTCTTGGAACAAGGCAGTTACCTGTTCCCACGCAAAGAGGAGTATAGAGAACCATGGTGGATTTCCAGCTGATGAAGTAAAGGATTATTAAAGGAATGAGATGACCATGCGGATCCTGTTTAATTCTCTGAAACAGAATCCGCACTTTTCACCTGCCAAACACATGCCCACTACTCTTCTCTGGGGATAATAAAAACAAACCAGCGATCTGACAGAGGGCCTGAACACCCATCCTGACCGACCCCACAAAACAAAAAAGTACCCTCCAGCTACTAATTATAATGCCAATTTGCAAAATTTCCCTGCATTTTTAAACAATGGAGAAATGATGGTGGGATGATACTTAGAAGAATGGCTTCTTGTCAGTCTCCACTGACAAAAATAGGCAACACCAAGTCAGCTACGCCTCAGCATAGTTATGTCCGTAGCAGCCATATTTGGTTTCAGTAGGCACATACACACGTTATCACAATTATGGTGAAACGCTGAAAACCTGCAAAGGATTGTCAACATACTGGTTAATTGAAAAGCTCTGAGGCATACTTCTTGGAACTAGCCAGTTTCCTGTGCCCACGCATAGACAAGTATATAGAACCATGGTGGATTCCCAGCTCATGAAGCAAAGGATTCTTAAAGGAACGGGATTACCATGCGGATCCTGTTTAATTCTCTGAAACAGATCCGCAGTTTTCACCTGCCATACTAATACCCACTTCTCCTCTCTGGGGATAATAAAAACCAACAGGGGAACTGACAGAGGGCCTGACCAACACATCCACACCGACTCCACAGGAAAAAAAAAAAAAAAAAAAAACACCGTAGCCTCCAGCTACTAATTATAATGCTAACTTGCAAAATTTTCCTGCATTTTTAAACAATGGAAAAATGATGGTGAGATGATACTTACAAGAATGGATTCTTGTCAGTTCCACTAACAAAAATAGGCAAAACCAAGTCAGCTACGCCTCAGCATAGTTATGTCCGTCGCAGCCTTCTTGGGTTTCAGGAGGCACAAACACACGTTATCACAATTATGGTGAAACGCTGAACACCTGCAAATAATTTTCAACGTAGTGGTTAATTGAAAAGCTCTGCGGCATACTTCTTGGAACAAGGCAGTTACCTGTTCCCACGCAAAGAGGAGTATAGAGAACCATGGTGGATTTCCAGCTGATGAAGTAAAGGATTATTAAAGGAACGGGATGACCATGGAGATCATCGTTAATTCTCTGAAACAGAATCCGCCCTTTTCACCTTCCAAACACATGCCCACTTCTCCTCTCTGGGGATAATAAAAACTAACCAGCGAACTGACAGAGGGCCTGACCCCCCCCATCCACATCGACCACACACACAAAAAAAACCGTATCCTCCAGCTACTAATTATAATGCTAACATGCAAAATTTCCCTGCATTTATAACAATGGAAAAATGGTGGTGGGATCATACTTAGAAGAATGGCTTCTTGTCTGTCTCCACTAACAAAAATAGGCAACACCAAGTCAGCTACTCCTCAGCATAGTTATGTCCGTCGCAGCCTTCTTGGGTTTCAGGAGGTACATACAAACGTTATCAAAATTATGGTGAAACGCTGAAAACCTGCAAATAATTTTCAACGTACTGGTTAATTTGAAAACTCTCCAGCATAATTCTTGGAACAAGCCAGGTACCTGTGCCCACGCATAGAGGAGTATATAGAAACATGGTGGAATCCCAGCTGATGTAGCAAAGGATTCTTAAAGGAATGAGATAACCATGCGTATCCTGTTTAATTCTCTGAAACATAATCCGCCTTTTTCACCTGCCAAACACATGCCCACTTCTCCTCTCTGGGGATAATAAAAACTAACCAGCGAACTGACAGAGGGCCTGACCCCCCCCATCCACATCGACCACACACACAAAAAATACCGTACCCTCCAGCTACAAATTATAATGCTAACATGCAAAATTTCCCTGCATTTATAACAATGGAAAAATGGTGGTGGGATCATACTTAGAAGAATGGCTTCTTGTCTGTCTCCACTAACAAAAATAGGCAACACCAAGTCAGCTACTCCTCAGCATAGTTATGTCCGTCGCAGCCTTCTTGGGTTTCAGGAGGGACATACAAACGTTATCAAAATTATGGTGAAACGCTGAAAACCTGCAAATAATTTTCAACGTACTGGTTAATTTGAAAACTCTCCAGCATAATTCTTGGAACAAGCCAGGTACCTGTGCCCACGCATAGAGGAGTATATAGAAACATGGTGGAATCCCAGCTGATGAAGCAAAGGATTCTTAAAGGAATGAGATAACCATGCGGATCCTGTTTAATTCTCTGAAACAGAATCCGCCCTTTTCACCTGCCAAACACATGCCCACTTCTCCTCTCTGGGGATAATAAAAACTAACCAGCGAACTGACAGAGGGCCTGACCCCCCCCCCATCGACATCGACCACACACAAAAAAAAAACCGTACCCTCCAGCTACTAATTATAATGCTAACTTGCAAAATTTCCCTGCTTTTTAAAACAATGGAAAAATGGTGGTGGGATGATACTTAGAAGAATGGCTTCTTGTCAGTCTCCACTAACAAAAATAGGCAACACCAAGTCTGCTACTCCTCAGCATGGTTATGTACGTCGCAGCCTTCTTGGGTTTCAGGAGGCACATACAAACGTTATCACAATTATGGTGAAACGCTGAACACCTGCAAATAATTTTCAACGTAGTGGTTAATTGAAAAGCTCTGCGGCATACTTCTTGGAACAAGGCAGTTACCTGTTCCCACGCAAAGAGGAGTATAGAGAACCATGGTGGATTTCCAGCTGATGAAGTAAAGGATTATTAAAGGAACGGGATGACCATGGGGATCATCGTTAATTCTCTGAAACAGAATCCGCCCTTTTCACCTGCCAAACACATGCCCACTTCTCCTCTCTGGGGATAATAAAAACTAACCAGCGAACTGACAGAGGGCCTGACCCCCCCATCCACAGCGACCACACACACAAAAAAAAACCGTACCCTCCAGCTACTAATTATAATGCTAACTTGCAAAATTTCCCTGCATTTTAAAACAATGGAAAAATGGTGGTGGGATGATACTTAGAAGAATGGCTTCTTGTCAGTCTCCACTAACAAAAATAGGCAACACCAAGTCAGCTACTCCTCAGCATGGTTATGTCCGTCGCAGCCTTCTTGGGTTTCAGGAGGCACAAACACACGTTATCACTATTATGGTGAAACGCTGAACACCTGCAAATAATTTTCAACGTACTGGTTAATTGAAAAGCTCTGCGGCATACTTCTTGGAACAAGCCAGTTACCTGTTCCCACGCAAAGAGGAGTATATAGAACCATGGTGGATTTCCAGCTGATGAAGTAAAGGATTATTAAAGGAACGGGATGACCATGAGGATCATCGTTAATTCTCTGAAACAGAATCCGCCCTTTTCACCTGCCAAACACATGCCCACTTCTCCTCTCTGGGGATAATAAAAACTAACCAGCGAACTGACAGAGGGCCTGACCCCCCCCCCATCCACATCGACCACACACACAAAAAAAAACCGTACCCTCCAGCTACTAATTATAATGCTAACTTGCAAAATTTCCCTGCATTTTAAAACAATGGAAAAATGGTGGTGGGATCATACTTAGAAGAATGGCTTCTTGTCTGTCTCCACTAACAAAAATAGGCAACACCAAGTCAGCTACTCCTCAGCATAGTTATGTCCGTCGCAGCCTTCTTGGGTTTCAGGAGGGACATACAAATGTTATCAAAATTATGGTGAAACGCTGAAAACCTGCAAATAATTTTCAACGTACTGGTTAATTTGAAAACTCTCCAGCATAATTCTTCGAACAAGCCAGGTACCTGTGCCCACGCATAGAGGAGTATATAGAAACATGGTGGAATCCCAGCTGATGAAGCAAAGGATTCTTAAAGGAATGAGATGACCATGCGGATCCTGTTTAATTCTCTGAAACAGAATCCGCACGTTTCATCTGCCAAACACATGCCCACTACTCTTCTCTGGGGATAATAAAAACAAACCAGCGATCTGACAGAGGGCCTGAACACCCATCCTGACCGACCCCACAAAACAAAAAAGTACCCTCCAGCTACTAATTATAATGCCAATTTGCAAAATTTCCCTGCATTTTTAAGCAATGGAGAAATGATGGTGGGATGATACTTAGAAGAATGGCTTCTTGTCAGTCTCCACTGACAAAAATAGGCAACACCAAGTCAGCTACGCCTCAGCATAGTTATGTCCGTAGTAGCCATATTTGGTTTCAGTAGGCACATACACACGTTATCACAATTATGGCGAAACGCTGAAAACCTGCAAAGGATTGTCAACATACTGGTTAATTGAAAAGCTCTGAGGCATACTTCTTGGAACTAGCCAGTTTCCTGTGCCCACGCATAGACAAGTATATAGAACCATGGTGGATTCCCAGCTCATGAAGCAAAGGATTCTTAAAGGAACGGGATTACCATGCGGATCCTGTTTAATTCTCTGAAACAGATCCGCAGTTTTCACCTGCCATACTAATACCCACTTCTCCTCTCTGGGGATAATAAAAACCAACCGGGGAACTGACAGAGGGCCTGACCAACACATCCACACCGACCCCACAGGAAAAAAAAAAAAAAACACCGTAGCCTCCAGCTACTAATTATAATGCTAACTTGCAGAATTTTCCTGCATTTTTAAACAATGGAAAAATGATGGTGAGATGATACTTACAAGAATGGATTCTTGTCAGTCTCCACTAACAAAAATAGGCAACACCAAGTCAGCTACGCCTCAGCATAGTTATGTCCGTCGCAGCCTTCTTGGGTTTCAGGAGGCACAAACAATTGTTCTCACAATTATGGTGAAACGCTGAACACCTGCAAATAATTTTCAACGTAGTGGTTAATTGAAAATCTCTGCGGCATACTTCTTCGAACAAGGCAGTTACCTGTTCCCACGCAAAGAGGAGTATAGAGAACCATGGTGGATTTCCAGCTGATGAAGTAAAGGATTATTAAAGGAACGGGATGACCATGGGGATCATCGTTAATTCTCTGAAACAGAATCCGCCCTTTTCACCTGCCAAACACATGCCCACTTCTCCTCTCTGGGGATAATAAAAACTAACCAGCGAACTGACAGAGAGCCTGACCCTCCCCCCATCCACATCGACCACACACAAAAAAAAAACCGTACCCTCCAGCTACTAATTATAATGCTAACTTGCAAAATTACCCTGCATTTTAAAACAATGGAAAAATGGTGGTGGGATGATACTTAGAAGAATGGCTTCTTGTCAGTCTCCACTAACAAAAATAGGCAACACCAAGTCAGCTACTCCTCAGCATAGTTATGTCCGTCACAGCCTTCTTGGGTTTCAGGAGGCACAAACACACGTTATCACAATTATGGTGAAACGCTGAACACCTGCAAATAATTTTCAACGTACTGGTTAATTGAAAAGCTCTGCGGCATACTTCTTGGAACAAGGCAGTTACCTGTTCCCACGCAAAGAGGAGTATAGAGAACCATGGTGGATTTCCAGCTGATGAAGTAAAGGATTATTAAAGGAACGGGATGACCATGGGGATCATCGTTAATTCTCTGAAACAGAATCCGCCCTTTTCACCTGCCAAACACATGCCCACTTCTCCTCTCTGGGGATAATAAAAACTAACCAGCGAACTGACAGAGGGCCTGACCCCCCCCATCCACATCGACCACACACAAAAAAAAAAACCGTACCCTCCAGCTACTAATTATAATGCTAACTTGCAAAATTTCCCTGCATTTTAAAACAATGGAAAAATGTTGGTGGGATGATACTTAGAAGAATGGCTTCTTGTCAGTCTCCACTAACAAAAATAGGCAACACCAAGTCAGCTACGCCTCAGCATAGTTATGCCCGTGGCAGCCATGTTGGGTTTAAGGAGGCATATACAAACTTTATCATAATTATGGTGAAACGTGCTGAAAACCCAGCAAATAGTTCTCAACGTACTGTTTAATTCAAAAGCTCTGTGGCATACTTCTTGGAAGAAGCCAGTTACCTGGGCCCACGCATAGAGGGTTCTAGAGAACCATGGTGGATTCCAAGGTGATGAATCTAAGGATTCTTAAAGGAACAGGCTGAAAAGTGCAGATCCTGACTGAAACAGGATTCGGACTTTTTGCCTGCAACACACATGCCCACTTCTCCTCTCTAGGGATAACAAAAACAACCCATCGGATTGACAGATGGCCTGCCCCCGCCCCCCACCACCCCACACAAAATCGTGCCCTCCAGCGACTGATCCTTATGCTCTCTGGTAATACGTCCTCTGCCTTTTAAAATAATGGAGATAGAATGGTGGAATTATACCTAAAAGACTGGCTTATTGCCAGACTCCCATACCAAGTATTCGCAACAGCAAGTCACCTAGGCCTCAGCACACGTTTGTCCCTGGCAGCCGTCTTGGGTTTAAGGAGGGACAGATGAACCTTATCACAATTATGGTGAAAGGTGCTGCAAAAGCGGTCAAGTAATTCTCATGGTAGTGGTTACTTGAAAAGCTCTGCGGCATAATTCTTTGAACTATCCAGTTAACTGGGCCCACGCATAGAGCAGTCTAGAGGCCCATGGTGGATTCCCAGCTGATGAAGCAAGGGATTCTTAATGGAACGGGGTGAAAAGTGCGGTTTCTGTTTCAGTCTAAGACAGAAACGGGGGTCCGAACTTTTCACCTGCCACACACATGCCCACTTCTCCGGTCTGGGGAAAATAAAAACAATCCAGCGAACTGACAGAGGGCCTGCGCCCCCCACCCACACCGATCCCACAAATAAAAATGTCCCCTCCAGCTACTAATTATTATGCTAACTTGCAAAGTTTTCCGTGCATTTTAAAATAATGGGGAAAGTATGGTGGAATGATACTTAAAAGAATGGCCTCCTTCCAGCCTCCAGTAACAAGTGTCGTGAAATCCAAGTGACCTAGGCCTCAGCATAGTTTTCTCCGTGGCAGCCATCTTGTGTTTAAGGAGGCACAGACAATCCTTATCACAATTATGGTGATATGTGCTGCAGAAACTGGCAAATAATTCTACACGTAGTGTTTATTTCAAAAGCTGTGCAGCATACATCTTGGTACAGGCCAGTTCATGGGCCCATGTATGGAGGGTTCTAAGGAACCATGGTGGATTCCCAGCTGATGAATCAAAGGATTTTTAATGGAACCGGCTGAAAAGTGCGGATACTGTTTCAGTCTAACTGAAACAGGATCCGCACATTTCACCTGCCACAAATATATCCACTTCCCTGTCTGGGCATAATAAACACAAACAACCAGACTGACAGAGGGACTGTCCCCCAAACCACCCCGATCCCACCCAAAAACGTCCCCTCCGTTGACTCATCCTTATGCTAACTGCCGAAAGTTGCTCACCTTTTAATATAAGGGAGAAAGGATGGGGCAATGATAATTAAAAGACTGGATTCTTGTCAGACTCCCGTACCAAGTATTGGCAACACCAAGCGAGAGAACCCTCAGTATAGGTTTGTCCATGGAAGCCATCTAGGGTTTAAGGAAGCACAAATGAACCTTATCAAAATTATGGTAAAAGTGCTGGAAAAGCTGGCAAATAATTTCCATGGTAGTGGTTATTTCAAATGCTCTGTGGCATACTTCTTTGAACTAGCCTGTTAAGTGGGTCCACACATAGTGGGGTGTAGAGAACTATGGTGGATTCCCAGCTGATGAAGCAAAGGATTCTTAAAGGAACAGGATGAAAAGTGCCGATCCTGTATCAGTCTAAGACTGAAACAGGATCCACACTTTTCACTTGCCACACACATGTCCACTTCTCCTCTCCGGGGATAATAAAAACAAACCACTGGACTGACAGAGGTCCTGGCTCTGCCTCTCCCACCCCACACAAAAAGGTTTCCTCCAGCGACTCATCCTTAAGCTAAATGGCAATAGGTACTCTGCCTTTTAAAATAGTTGTGAAAGGAAGGTGGAATGATACGTAAAGGAATGGCTTCTTGCCACGGACCAGTACCAATTATCGGCAACTCCAAGGGAGATTGGCCTAACCGTAGTTTTTTCTGTGGAAGCCAGCTTGGGTTTCAGGATGCACTGCCTAAGCTTTTCACAATCATTGTGAAAGTTGCTGCAAAAACTGGCAAATAATACTCAATGTAGTGGTTATTTCCAAAGCTCTGCGGCATACATCTTGGAACTAGCCAGTTACCTGGACCCACACATAGAGGAGTCTCGACAGCCATGGTGGATTCCCAGCTGATGAATCAAAGGATTCGTAAAGGAACTGGCTGAAAAGTGCGGATCCTGTTTCAGTCTAAGACTGAAACAGGATCCGTACTTTTCACCTGCCACACACATGCCCACCTCTCCTCTTTGGGCATAATAAAGACAAACCACCAGACAGACAGAGAGCCTTCCCCTCAACGCACCACCCGACCCCGCTCAAAAACGTCCCCTCCAGCAACTCATTCTTATGATAACTGGAAAAAGGTGTTCTGCCTTTTAAAATGATGGAGAAAGGATGGTGGAATGACTCTTAATAGCATGGCTTCTTGCCAGGCTCCAGTACCAACTATCGGCAACACCAAGTGAACTAGGCCTCAGCATACTTTTGTCCGCCCCAGCCATCTTGGGTTGAAGGAGGCACGGACGAACCTTATCACAATTATGGTGAAAGGTGGTGTAAAAACTAGCAAATAATTCTCAACGTAGTGGTTATTTCAAAACTCTGTGGCATACTTCTTGGAACTAGCCAGTTACCTGGGCCCACGCATAGAGGTCTTTAAAGAACCATGGTGTATTCCCAGCTGATGAATCAAACGATTCTTTTCTGTTTGTTTGTTTGTTTGTTAGCTCATTATGGGGGTACAAAAGATCAGGCTATATACATTCCCCATGCCTCCCCTTTCCCCCGATTCTGAGCTTCAATTTTGTCCATTCCCTAGTCAGTGCACATCACATTCATCATGTAGGTGTGCACCCCTCCTCTCCCCCACCCCATCCCCCCCAGTTAGAACTTGAAGGGTGTCCATTCCCCAGGCAGTGCACATCACATTCATCAAGTAGGTATACACCCATCCCTTCCACCCGGCC
Source organism: Eulemur rufifrons (assembly GCF_041146395.1). NCBI lineage: Eukaryota > Metazoa > Chordata > Mammalia > Primates > Lemuridae > Eulemur > Eulemur rufifrons. Next base: position 841,474 of record NW_027182827.1, on the reverse strand, counting down.
CCAACCTCTGTCCGATACCCAATTGGTGTTGTTCCCAAATGTGCACTCAGGGAAACCAATTTGCTGGTGAGTACATGTGGTGCTTATTTTTCCATTCTTGGGATACTTCACTTAATAGAATGGGATCCAGCTCTCTCCAGGAGAACCAAAGAGATGCCATATCGCCATTATTTCTAATAGCTGAGTAATATTCCATGGTATACATATACCACATTTTGCTAATCCATTCATGAATTGATGGGCATTTGGGTTGTTTCCACATCTTTGTGATTGTGAATTGTGCTGCTATAATCATTCAGGTGCAGGTGTCTTTTTTATAGAATGACTTTTGTTCTTCTGGGTAGATGTCCAATAATGGAATTGCTGGATCGAATGGTAGGTCTACTTGAATCTGTTTAAGGTATCTCCACATTGCTTTCCACAGGGGCTGCACTAGTTTACAGTCCCACCAGCAGTGTATGAATGTACCTATCTCCCCACACCCACACCAACATGTATAGTTTTGGGACTTTTTGATAAAGGCCATTCCCACTGGAGTTAAGTGATATCTCATTGTGGTTTTGATTTGCATTTCCCTGATGATTAGAGATGTTGAACACTTTTTCATATGTTTGTTAGCCATTTTTATATCTTCTTTTGAAAAATTTCTATTTATGTCCTTTGCCCACTTTTTGATAGGGTTGTTTGATTTTTTCTTACTGATTTTTCTGAGTTCTAAATAGATTCTTGTTATCAGTCCTTTATCTGATGTGTAGTATGCGAAAATTTTTTCCCATTCTGTAGGTTGTCCATTTACTCTCGTGACTGTTTCTTTGGCTGTGCAGAAGCTTTTTAATTTGATCAGGTCCCATTTATTTATTTTTGTTGTTGCTGTGATTGCTTTAGGGGTCTTCCTCATAAATTCTTTGCCTAGGCCAATGTCTGTAAGAGTCTTTCCTACATTTTCTTCTAGAATTCTAATAGTTTCTGACCTTAGGTTTAAGTCTGTTAACCACTGTGATTTGATTTTTGTGAGGGGTGAGAGTTATGTGTCCTGTTTTAGTCTTCTACATGTGGATATCCAGTTTTCCCAGCACCATTTATTAAATAAGGAATCTTTTCCCCAGAGTATGTTTTTGTCTGCTTTGTCAAAGATTAGATGGCTATATGAGGATGGTTTTATATTGGGATTTTCTGTTCCATTCCACTGGTCTGTGTCCCTGCACTTGTGCCAGTATCAGGCTGTTTTAAGAACCACAGCCTTGTAGTATAGTTTGAAGTCTGGCAAATTAATACTTCCCATTTTGTTTTTGTTGTTTAAGATTGCTTTTGCTAAACGGAGTCTTCCCTGGTTCCATACAAAGCGTAAAATTATTTTTTCTATGTCTGTGAAAAAAGATGTTGGTAATTTAATAAGGATTGCATTGAATCTGTAGATAACTTTGGGCAGTATAGACATTTTAACAATGTTGATTCTACCGATCCATGAGCATGGTATGGTTTTCCACCTATTTACATGTTCTGCAATTTCCTTCCTCAGTGTTTCATAGTTCTCCCTATAGAGGTCCTTTACCTCCTTAGTTAAATAAATTCCTAGGTATTTTATTTTCTTTGTTGCTATTTTGAAGGGTATTGAGTCCTTAATTTGGTTTTCCATTTGACTGTTATTGGCATATATGAATTCCTCTGATTTGTGTGTATTGATTTTGTATCCTGAGACTTTACTGAATTCATTGATCAATTCCAGGAGTCTCTTGGTTGAAACCTTGGGGTTTTATAGATATAACATCATATCATCAGCAAAGAGTGAGAGTTTGATCTCTTCTGTCCCTATTTCAACTCCCTTGATTCTGCTCTCTTGCCTGATAGCTCTTGCAAGGACTTCCAATACTATGTAGAAAAGTAATGGGGACAGTGGTAAGCCTTGTCTGGTTCCAGTTTGAAGTGGGAATGCTTTCAGTTTTTCCCCATTCAGTATGATGTTGGCTGAGGGTTTGTCGTATATGGCTTGTATCATTTTTATATAGGCCCCATCTATGCCTATTTTGTTAAGTGTTCTTATCATAAAAGGGTGTTGAATTTTGTCAAATGCTTTCTCTGCATCTATTGAGAGGATCATCTGATCTTTATTTTTGCTTCTATTTATGTGATGAATTACATTCCCATATGTCAAACCATCCCTGCATCTCTGGGATGAAGCCCACTTGGTCGTGATGGATTATTTTTTTGATAAGCACTTGGATTCGATTTGTTAGAATTTTATTGAGAATTTTTGCATCTATATTCATAAGAGAAATTGGTCTATAGTTCTCTGTTTTAGTTGCATCCTTTCCTGGATTTGGTATCAGGATTATGTTGGCTTGGTAAAAAGTGTTGGGGAGAATCCCATCCTTCTCTATATTGGAGAATAGTTTATGTACGATGGGCACCAGTTCTTCTTTGTAGGTATGGTAGAATTCAGGTGTGAACCCATCTGGTCCAGGGCTTTTCTTTTTGGGAAGGTTTTTTATTGCTGTTTCAATTTCAGATCTAGATATCGGTCTATTCAGGAATTCTATTTCTTCCTGGTTGAGCCTGGGAAGGCTGTGTGTTTATAAGAATTTGTCCATTTCCTCCAGGTTTTCTAATTTGTGTGCATAAAGATTTTTGTAGAATTCATAGATGATATCATGTATCTCTGTGGCATCAGTCGTGATTACTCCTTTCGTGTTCCTGATCGAGGTTATAAGAGATTTTTCTTTTCTGCTCTTGGTTAGTTTAGCCAGAGGTGTGTCAATTTTGTTTATTTTTTCAAAGAACCAACTTTTGGTTTTATTAATCTCCGTTATGGTTTGGTTTAATCTCCCTTATGGTCCTTTTCATTTAGTTCTGATTTAATCTTAATAATTTCCTTCTGCTGGGTTTGGGTTTGGTCTCTTCTTTCTTCTCCAGCTCTTTGAGTCTATTCATTAGATTGTCTATTTGTAAGTTTTCTGTCTTTTTGGTATAGGCATTTATGGAAATAAATTTTCCTCTCAGGACTGCTTTAGCTGTGTCCCACAGATTTTGATAAGTTGTATCTCCTTTGTCGTTTAATTCAGAGACTCTTTTGATTTCTGACTTGATTTCTTCATTTATAAAATGATTGTTCAGGAGAAGGTTATTTAGCTTCCATGACTTTGAGTAGAAATGAGGATTTCTGTTAGGGTTCATTGTTACTTTTATTCCACTGTGATCCGAGAAGCTGCATGGTATTATTTCTATATTTTTAAATTTTTTAAGACATGCTTTATGTCCTAAGATATGGTCAATCTTGGAGAATGTCCCATGAGCTGATGAGAAGAACTTATATTCAGTGGTATTTGGGTAGAATGTCCTGTAGATGTCAGTCAGGCCCATTTGGTCTAGCATTCTATATACGTCCAATATTTCTTTGTTTATTTTTTGTTTGGAGGATCTGTCTTGGACTGTCAGTGGCGTGTTAAAATCTCTGGCTACTAAAGTGTTGTTATCTATCATTTGGTTCAGATCAAGTAGGGTTTGCTTTATGAATCTGGGTGCACCTAGATCGGGTGCATATATGTTAAGTATAGTTATGTCTTCTTGTTGAATTGTACCCTTCACCAGTATATAGTAACCATCTCTGTCTTTCTTTACTTTTGTTGATTTAAAAACTACGTTATCGGAGATTAGAACTGCCACGCCAGCTTTCTTTTGGGTTCCATTTGCTTGGAATATTGATTTCCACCCTTTTATTTTCAGTCTAAATGCATCCTTGCAGGTTAGATGAGTTTCCTGAAGACAGCAGATACTTGGCTTATATCTTTTTTATCCATCAGGCCAGTCCATGTCTCTTGAGTGGGGAATTCAATCCATTCACATTTAATGAGAGAACTGATAAGCGAGACAGATTACTGTTCCTCATGTTGGGTTGAATTTCATTGATCTGTTTTCTCTCTTGAGCCATTATGATAACTGTGTTTTCATATTTATCTCTTGATTAGTGTTACATTCGAGGGTCCTTCTTGTGCTGGACCACGTGTAACTCTGTTTTGAATACTTCTTGGAAAGCTGCTCTTGTCTTGGTGAATTCTCTGAGTTTTTGTTTATCTGAGAATGTCTTAATTTCACCTTCATATATAAAACTGAGCTTATCTGGGTACAGGATTCTAGGCTGGGCATTATTCTGTTTCAGAAGAGTGAGAATGCGGCTCCAATCTCTTCTTGCTTGTAAGGTTTCAGTTGAGAAATCTGGCGTGATTCGGATGGGCTTTCCTTTGTATGTTACTTGTTTCTTTCTCCTTACAGATTGAAGAAGGGCCTCGTTAGTGGATATTTTGGTCAGTCTGATAACTACATGACGTGGTGTCTTCCTATTTGGTATGAATCTCTCAGAGGTTCTTTGAGCTTCTTGAACCTGTGTATCTAGAGATTTGGCAAGGCCTGGGAAATTTTCCTCAATTATATCTTCAGATACTTTATTCAACCCTTGCTTATTGTCTTCTTCACCCTCAGGAATGCCGATAACTCTCACGTTAGGCTTCTTCACATAATCCCACATTTCTTGTAGACTATGATTATTTCTCATGTTTCTTTGTTTTAACTCTGTGACTGCCTTATTTAATTGGAAAGTGTTATCTTCGATCTCTGAGATTCTTTCTTCTGTTTGATCTACCCTGCTCTTGAGACTTTCCACTGTGTTTTGTAGCTCCTTGAATAAATTTTTCATTTCCAGGAGTTCAGTTTGATTTTTCATCAGTATTTCAATTTCTTTGGTGAATTTTTCTTCCAAGTCCTGGATCTTTTTTGTGGTTTCTTTGTGTTGATTATCCATTTTTTCTTGCATAATGTTCAGCGTATTTATGATCCATGTTTGAAATTCTTCCTGTGACATGTTGCTATTTGGAATCTGCTTTGTGTTAATTGGTGGAGAACTAGTAATCCTCTTTGAGGGCATGGTTTCAGCTTGATTCTTTATACTCCTAGAGTTCCTTCGCTGAGCCCTTCCCATCTGAATGAATCCTTAAGATCCCTTCTTTCCGCTTTAGTCTGGATAGGGGCACACTGTGAGTGCCAGGTAAGCTGCCTCCTCTGTCACTAGGGGGAGCCCTTCACATATTGTTCAGGATTTTGCTAGCTCCGTTGGGGGGGCTGCCCCTCTTCCTCTCCCGAGGTGGCTTCTGTCTCTCTCTGCGAGAAAGACAGTGGATAGGGAGAGTGGAGCGGTGCCCTCATTCGCCCAGCGCCCCAGCCACTGCAGTTCCCGCGGGCGATGGTCTGCCCCACCCCAATGTCTGCAAGGTCCACGCTCCACTCTCTCGTGACTGGGGAACCACTCAGTGTTCACACAAAGGTGGAGCTCCTAGTCAGGGTCCGTGGACTAGGGAAGGGAGCTGCCCAGGGAGCCGCCCGGTACCCAATCGCTCCTCAGCGTTTAGGCTGTGGACCCCGACAATGGTGGCCGCCCGTCTGCAGATCACTGTCACTGGGGTTGAATGCTCAGGGACCGGCAGAGGCCAGAGGAGCCGGGGAGCGGGAGAATCCAGCCGCCCACCTATACGAGGCAGTTTGGCGTCTGCTAGAGCCGGGACCAAAGCAGCCCCACCGCCCACGTATAGGAGACAGTTGCTAGGTGCGTCAGCTGCGCACAGCACTCCAGGGTCCAAAATGCCTCCTGCCAATGTCTCCTCTCTGCAGAGCCCCACATCTCCCGTGGCGATTCTGCACCGACTTCAGGCAGATCCTCAATTGAGTGGGTGTGGAGGTCAGAGGGGGAACAAGATGCTTTCCTGTGGGGCTGAACCCACCCCACTCTCTGGTGAGGTGGGTACAGCTGTCCCGTGCTCCCTTCTCTATTGGCCATCCCGCACTCTCCAGATTTTGGTGATTTATTTCCCTAATCACCTCAGTCTTTTCTTGCTCTCTCTCTCTGTCCCACACTGATTCTCCATGGATTCACACCACCGTTCTTGTGGGGAAGTGAACCTCTAGGGTTGTGGCAGTGGGAGACCCATGCCTTCCACTCCAGGAGCACGAATCCAGGAGGTCACCACCATTCCACCATCATTGAGAATGAATCAAAGGAGTCTTAAAGGAACAGGCTGAAAAGTGCGGATCCTATTTCAGTCTAAGTCTGAAACAGGATCCGCACTTTTCACCTGCCACACACATGCCCACTTCTCCTCTCTGGGCATAATAAAAACAAACCACTGGACTGACAGAGGGCTTGCCCCCCCACACACACCACACGACCCCACACAAAAACGTCCCCTCCAGTGACTCATTCTTATGCTAACTGGCAAACGGTGCTATGCCTTTTAAAATAATGGAAAAAGGATGGTGGAATGATACTTGAAAGACTGGTTTTATTCCAGGCTCCCGTACCAAGTATCGGCAACACCAAGTGAGCTAGGCCTCAGCATAGTTTTTTCCCTGGCAGCCATCTTGGGATTAAGGAGGCAGAGAAGTACCTTGTCACAATTATGGTGAAAGGTGCTGCAAATACTGGCAAATAAT